>NC_080059.1:15223634-15266134 GCF_026212465.1 Amaranthus tricolor | reverse complement strand
GTATTTCTCTAGTAAGTGAGAAGAGCTTCTTGATATAGCAAAATGAAACAACACTAAATTTGTAAACCAATATTATTTTTAATATTCTTTTAATAATGAAAGAAAATAATATCTTTATATAGCAAAATAATTTTTCAAGATTATTTACCAACTGTATAATAATTATATCTTTATAATTATACTAACATGCAAATTCATGCCATTGTTACTTATCTACTTCATATTCCTACTTGCTTAAAAAATTAGTTTTATTTAATTAAAATAAATTTTTTAAAAAATAATTATACGAATGATAATATTTTTTCAAGATCTTTAAAACGAGATCAAATTTGTAATATTTTTTACTCTATTTAAAAAAATTTCAAAAATCATTCAATTATTCAAAAAAAATTAAGCTTTATTATAAAAAATAAATTATATTAATTATTAAAAACATTAAAGTAAATTTATTCATGAACAACCAATCGACAAGGATAAAGTGACAAGGATAATTTCACCTATAAATAAATTTATTAAAAAATAATTATAAGATCTCGCTTGATTATGTTTCAACTAAAAGAGGTCAAAGAGTGAGTTGTTGTCTGTTGAACAATCAAATGACAAGGATAAAGTGACATAATATGAAAACAGAGATAAAATGACATAAATTTGCATCTCACTTCATAATTTCACTAACATGCAATTTTAAACTACTTGCCTACTTTCTATTTGCTTAAAAAAAGTAGGTTTTATTTACTAAATAGATAATTTCACCTAAAAATATTTATATTAAATAAAAATTATAAAAATGGTCTTTTTTTCAAAATCTTTAGAATGAGACCAACTTTTAAATTTTTTGACTCATTTTAAAAAGATTGAAAAAATCTTTCAATTATTCAAATAAAAAAATAATTAAGCTTTTTTCATAATACATTGTAATCATTTTAACTTTTGTTTTTAAAATTATGAATTGATTGTAATCGTTTAATTGTTGTAACAAACTTAATTTATTCATAATACATTTTGTTTTACCATTTATTATTTTTATAATTTAATTGAAAAGAACATATATATATATATATATATATACATATATATATATATATATATATATATATATATATATATATATATATATATATATATATTATTGTAACAAATTAAGAACCTTCTTTATAATCTTTAAAGTAAGTAATCATTAAAATAAATATTATACAATATAAAATTAAATTAAGTTTTTTTTTTCAATCTCTGTGCATAGCACAGGAAGCTGTCTAGTTAACTATTATATATGTCTAAAAAATGTGTCTCACTGCTCAATTTTTTTAACGTTTTTTATTGCGTCTAAAAACGTCTAAAGGCTCCATGTTTTGTTGTATTGATAATAATAATAATAATAATAATAATAATAAGTTGTAAAAGGTGAGTCTCTCCTTCATGCTGATGAAATAGAAGGGCGGATTGTCCCTTCCTCCTATGTGTTTGTATAGTCTTGTTTGGTGCAATGAAAATTTTCATTCTTCCAAAAAAAAAGTTATATTGAAGTATAAGTCATTTCGCAATACATATAAAAGCAATACAACAAGAATCACGAGTCCTTGATGCTAGAGGTCAAGTGTTCAAGCCCCAACTTTGACAATTTGATGTGTGGGGTAATCAGATCCGAATTTGGGTTTCAAATTTGGGTTTGGAATATGGGTTTGATCGGTTAGATATAATATTTTTGTATGAGATAATTATTTATTTTAAAAAAATAGCTGGCGACAACCTGGCTACGGGAGAGACCATCGCCCCTCAAAATCCGTAAATGGCGATGAACGTTGACATCGCCAGCTTTCCTGTTTTTTGGGCGATGCGTTGGCGCCTGTTTTTCTTTTTGCGTCTTGACTAGTGTCAGCCCCTTTTCCTGTCGCCGGCCATTGCCCAATCCATTTTTTCCATTCTAGCTATCAAAAGGCTAGGGCAGGTGCCTTTACCCTTTGCCCATTTATTTGTAGTGATAGCAGTTTATTAATTTTTTAAAACATAGCTAATTATCTAATAACGATATATATTTTCGTGTTATGCCTAGCTTTATTAATTTCAATGATTAAAAGAATTCACTAACATAGTATAAACCTTGTGTCTTTGTAAGTTTGTTATTTATTGCCTGGTAATTTTCTTATAATTATAATTATGTAGTTAAGTGGATACCAAATGAGTTTGTGGCGGGAGATTAAGTACTATTAAGGGTTTCGTTGATGAAATGAATATAGGACCTTGTGCATTGAATAAGAAGCTTGGAAATTTGCTTATATAAATGCATTATTAAATGAGTTGGGTAAGGTTCATGATTTGTTTTATATTTTACAGTAAAAATGACATGTTTTTTAACACTTCTCACATATACAATAACCTGAATCCTTAGATCTTGATTAGGGGCGAAGCTCGGATTTCGAGTTAGGGGACCAAATTGTCGATATACTAACAAATTATTTATTATATAAAAACTACTTAAACTATAAAAATTCTAAAATCATATAAAAAAACTGTATTTAATAAATAGACTTAAAGCTTTCCTATAATTACCCTTTTTAAAAATAAACTAAGTGTTTTTGTCTCCATACATTTGCCTTCTAATTTAAAAAAAACACTATTAAAATTAAGATTGCAAATATATAAGCATACATACGAAAAAAAAATGAATGTGAAATTATGAAAGATAAATAGTAGTGACATTATAGTATTGATTAAATTTATTAGTCTACAAAAAAATAATAGGTCAAATTTGGGTTTGATACATTAATCTTAAGTTACAAATATTTTATCCCAACCATTGATTTATAGTAATTTTTGTTATAATTATGCACTCTTTAAATTATACTCCCTCCGAACCAATTTAGTTGTCCCATTTCTTTATTCGGCAAAGTCTTTTTAGTTGTCCAATTTCTATTTTTGTCAATCTTTTTTTACCTAAATATCCTTAGTTCACACAAGTAATTACGAATATACCCCCATATACCTTACTTACCCAACTACCCTTTACTACTTGCCCTTTAGTACTTGCCCTTTTTAATGGACTTCACACCATCCTTAATAACCGTGCCCAAGCAAATGAGACATCTAAATTGGTTCGGAGGGAGTATAATTTATTATTAAGGGGGGTCGAATCAAAAATTACAAAGGATTGTATTTTCGGCAAGGGTGCCGGGCCTCCGCCGGCCTCCGGTGTGGCTTCGCCCATGATCTTGATGAGAACTTGTTTTATAAGGAGAAACTGTTGGAAATGTTCAATAATCAAGTGAATATTTTGTAAGTCGTTTAACGTAATTAAGTCAGTATTCAACGAGACGTTAATATAGTTTACATTGAGTAACGTTTATGTTTTAAGAGAGACCGATAAACCTCACTGAACCATTATTTGATAATGGTACGAGCTTAATGTCGGTAAATCTATTAGGTCACACTGTATCAACGTGTGAGATCATTTTGTGTGTTTGGACCTATATAAGTTTAGGTTCATGTGACTAATCTAGTAAGACTAAATATTAGTCATAATGCTGAATTTAATATAATGGGTATATTAATTTGTTGATTTAATCGAGTAACTCCCATAAACATTATTAGTTATAATATTGTGCTTTATAACATTGACCGACTATCAAGAGGAAAAGGTGGAGTTTAATTGACCTAATAAATTGTTTTCATTGCTCTTAATTAGGCATTTTCTTAGTGGGTATTATAACCAAGATATAACGATTGAGGTTTCTATTAATTTGCTATGAAAATGTGATGGTGAAAAATAGTTTTTGCTCACATACCGTTCGATATATATAAAAAGAAATTACATGTTTTTAGATGGTAAAATAGCAAAAGTGAGATTGTAATACAAGAGTCGTATACATACAAAATTAGTTTAATAATTATTCTTAAATATCATACTAGTATACGAGGTCTCGAAAAACGTTGTTTCGTGGATATATTTTGCTAGTGAATTCATGTTACAAAGGTATAATTTCTCATCCTGATATTTATTTGTTTCATCTCATGTTAATAATTAGGCTTTGGAAAAATTTTTAGTTTTTCGCATGTTAAAAATTAAGAGTACTAAAATCTAACAGAAATATATTGAGATCTGATCTTAAATACCATGGTGCGTAGTACAACTAAAAAAGACATTAAAATAGTGAAGATCCAATGGTCTAATAATAATAACATGAGACAACTTTGGAGACCTAAGAGTTTATATGTGAGAAATACCAAGACTTATTTAACAAGATTAGTTAATAAGTTACGAGATCACTCTTTTTTAGGGGTACGAAATGCGATAAATTTTTTTAAGTGTTTTTTCACTATAATATTAACATTATTATATATTTTACATGCTTTTACATGACTGTCTAAGTAAAATTATGTGATTATATATATTTGAATGGGAGATGTGTGACTAAATTAATAGATTTAGTTTCTTTTGTTATTTAATATTGGCAATGCAATTACAATACTTGAGTTTAAGCGGCAATTATGCCATATTTGAAAAGTTTTCATATAAATAGGGTGTGATTTGAGACATTCTTGAGTTGTTAAAGCTGCAAAAATGTTGTTATTAAGAGTCTTCATTATTATAGCGGGACAAAAGTTTTTTTTAAATGGTAATTTGTAGCACCTCGTCATTTTTATAACGATATTATTTATTTATATTAATGATGTTTTAGAGTTTTATAAATTTAATACTCCCTCCTATTCAGCCTAAATGTCCCATTTGACTTTTCATACTTGCCGAGGCAACATTTTAACCTTTAATATCTTAAATTATTCTTAATTAAAAATTATAAAAAGTGGATATTAATAATTCTTGTATTGACACGAATCAAACAAGATCTCACATGACTATGTTTTAACTTATAGATTAAGAGTAAAATACAAATTAAGTGTAATAAGTGAATAGTGCCAAAAATCAAATGGGACATTTAGGCTGGATAGGAGGTAGTAATAAATTTGAATTAGATTAAAACCAACTATTTACTTACATTATTATATGAAGTGAATATTTATATTTATAATTACTAAATAATGATATTCGAAGTACACTTATATGTATTTATAGCTAGTATCAGGATATGCAAGCATAACAAAAGTTGTGTATTTTTGTTTTGGTGTTGTAAGTAGATTTACATTTTTATACGGTTTTGAAGCCTCAGGGTATTAAAATGAAAAAAAAAAAATGTAAAGTTGAATGCAATACAAATTAAAATATTCCTCATCTTTTTACGTGAAACACAATTGAAACAAGGAAAGAAAAGACAAAGAGAAATATTAATTTGGCATATGCGATTTCAAAGAGAAAATGGGATTTTGGCCTACTAAAAGTTAAAGTCTTTATTTATTTAATGGAAATGAAAAAAAAAATATGATTAAAAAATGAGAAAGTCCTCAAGAAATAAATGAGAAAGACCAACAAGCAACGCCAGCGGTAATGCCATCATCTTTCCCTCATTTCTCTCCCACTGTGAACAGAGGTATCCGGAAACTCCTTGTCACTTTCATTCGCTCCTACACGACAGCCGTAGCAAGCCCGTCTTTTCCACCTCACGAACAACCACCGCAATCTTGTGAGCAATTTCTTCCTAAATTTAATTCATGGTTCTTTTTGATATTTCATTTTTCTTAATCCAAGTTAGAATTGTTAAATTTTATTATGATACATGGATTTTTATTATGAGTCTAAGTTAGATTTGTCATTTTCGGTGTATGAGAATAAGTAACATAGGATTCCGAACTTAATAAAAGTATCTTGATTCTCATTAATAAGTAAGGCATAACTTAAATGATTATAACATAAATAAATTAAAACTAAGACCGAACTCAATTGACCCGCTACAATTAAAACAAATAATACACAAATAAAATAATTTTTCATCATAATTTAAAGCAAATTAAAATTATAGCGGAATCAAACATACTCTTTCCTCTGACTTACACTCAAATCAAACATAATTTAAAGCAAATTAGCCATTAACTGTTGGTAAAATAAAAAAAGGGAATACACATATGATTATGAACACACACAAAAAGAGAATTCCTACAATAATTTCCTTGATAATTTAAATTTGATCATTTCCTTGATAATTTAAACTTGATAATTTAAAGCAATGGCGGCTCACTGGCGGGCGGCTATAGACTGTCAGCAGCTGACAATATCGGGTATGGGGCAGTAGGAGCTGGGACGGCTGCAGGCAGGTGTTGTGGCGACTAGCAAAACAGAGTGGTCGGGGGAGGAAGATAAATAATAGAAGGACAAGGAAGCTAAATAGTTAATAATTTCCTTCCTTTAATAGCCATTAATTGTAATTGTTCTCATACATTATTACTAAATTTATAATTAAAAATTACCAAATGTAAGTGTTGTGGCCTAGTGGTATTAAAGTGGGTTTAATTAACTATATTTGGCAATAGGTTATGGCTTCGAGACCGAGACCTAAGTATAACTTTCTTAAAATGTAAATTTTTGTGAGAGACGGTCTCTTTGAGAAATCATCTCTAAATGGACCAACCCATTATATATTTTTAAAATATTGTAAATAACCATTAAAAATAATTTAAGTAGACATTTCAGATATTGTAAGTAAGCATTAAGAATATGATAAGTAGCCATGAAAGATAATGTAAATAAGCATTAAAAATACGGTACGTGAGCTCTAAGTTTTAATGGGATGGACTTGAGAGACGTCTCTCAAAAAAACGGTCTCTCCAAAGACTAATTGTTCTTAAAAATATATATTTTTTTAATGGGGTTGCATATGCAACCCCACCGCTTGAATTGGGTCAATGTATTAGAATTAGGGTTTGATTTGAAGATGATTTATAAGTTCTTGCCGTTCACTGCTGATTGTTGTTGTGTTATAGGAGTTGTTACTGTTGTTATCAGTGTCAATTAGTATTCTTGTCACCGCCATTGCCAATGAGTAACTATTAGTTAATTAATTTCTTAAAATATTATTTTAAGATTCTTACAAATGTGGCGGCATGAACAATTATTAATAAACATATATAATTATCTAATTTCAATGATAAAAAAAATTCACTAACAAAATATAAACCTTTTGTCTTTGTAAGTTTACTAATAACAATGTTGTTTGTATGCCCAGTTAATAAATCATTGTTCACAATTTGAGAGGGACGAAAGCACGATTACCAGTAAGAACTCCAAGTTTAATCATCTTAGACATAGACACACTAAAATCTTGAGCAAAAGTTGATCTCTTAGTTTTAATTTGTTGGTAGATGTAGCTCTTAGTCTCAAGATTAGTCAAAAGAGCAGCATCAGAATGGAATAACCCTTTATTTTGGCTTACCATAACGTAGTAATTTTCATCAAAAACTCTTGGTGTAATCATATCCAATGGAACAACTGATTGGGTGTCATATGGATTTGGCGTGCATTTAGTCTTTAAGAATGCAGCATAACTAGGAGACAATTAAGGGTCTGTGTCGCCTCGTCCCGAGAAGTTGTATAGTCGGCTCTGAAAGACGAAGCAATGACCTTGTCCAATGGTGTGAGAACCTACAAGACTGTAATGAAAATTTTATCATCGTTGACTTTCAAATATAATAAGAATGTGGCAGTGAAATTGAAATTGACCTAATAAGACTACCAAATCCTTTGTAGTTAGACCCAATGATACAAAATTTTGTTTAAGACTTGAGAAGTTGAAAAAGGAGATGGTAAAAGAGTATCTTCATTTCAAGCCAATGAGATTTTTCCATCCTTTCTATCAAGAGGAACTTCCCAAAAAGGTCCATTTATCTATAACATGTAATTAAATAACGATTGTTCATTAATAACTCATGTTCATTAAGAAGACATATTCACATACCATCACGCATGATGAAGACTCAATTCTCTTAAGTGATGATAATTCAAAACACATATTAAATTAGACAATAAATTAAGTAATTATATTTAGTTGTTTAAGTAACTCCAAAATCATACTCCCTCCTATTCAGGTGAGATGTCCCATTTGACTTTTCACGGATTTTAAGAAAAGTCAAAATGGGACCCTAAGAGAGGAGAGAGAGTAGTATTATGGGTTTTTAATTGTAAAGATTAAGGAATTAATGATTCCCACCAAATTAAAAGCTGATTTTTTTTGGCACCAAAAGTTTGAAATTTTTTTGCGCCACAATTACATCGATAATTTAATTAAGTCCTAAATTACATAATTAAGTCCTAAATTGCGCCACAATTACGTTTACAATAATTTTTGCAAATTACATAAGTTTGTCAAGAGTACTAAAAATTAAAAACATCAATTACGGTATCTCCGAGAGCCTTCTCAATTCTTCAACAGCTTCGGTGTAGTTGCAGTCGTTACTGATCATGTGAGTGCGAATTTTTTTGCGATCATTGACTTCAGATTTTCCAAATTACCCAAAAAATGCATTAATAATTTCTTAAATAGCCTCCAATTTATAAACAACCAATTCATGAAAATATCATCACAGTACCCACATAATTTTGAAACCCAAAATGAAAATGTCCAAAAAGAAGGAATTGAATACATATTCAGAAACTGCCGCCAACAATTCATGAAAATTCCCAAAGCACACAGCCAAAATTTGAGAAAACAGAAAGTGTGGCGCCAAAAATAAAATTTGCAACAAGAAGATAAAATCAATCATAACTTTACAAAACAGAAAGCATAAATAGACAATGACAAAGCTCATTTATTACACAATCAACTAAAACAATGGCTCCTACAAAACAATTAACTACACAACAAAGAGAGAGCATAATGCAGAAGCTACTGTCTGCATTAAATAAGAAGGGCAAACCAGCGCTAGGCACAATCAACGCACTTGCGATTGAGTTTGAGGTTTGTAGGAAAACAATTACACGATTGTGGAATGATGTCAAGAAGCAGATGACAACCAATACCACAATCATTAACCTCAACAGCAAGAGATGGGGGAAAGAAGCAGCAAACAAAATAAAGTTTGATGAAGAAAAATTTAAGGCAATCAAATATGAACTCAAGGGTACACAGCATTCAGTAGCAAAGCAAATGGAAGTGTCACAATCAACGGTGTGTAGGTGGAAGAGGAACAAAGTAATAAGAAGGCACACAAACGCAATCAAACCAGCTTTGAATGAAAACAACAAGTTACACAGGTTAAGCTTTGCATTATCTAAATGTGAATACAATGAACAAAATGATCAATTCAAGTTTAAGCCATTTACTAACGTTGTTCACATAGATGAAAAACATTTCTATCTAACCCGAGAGACACAAAGTTATTATCTAGCTCCGGGTGAAGTAGAACCACATAGAGAATGTCAATCAAAAAGGTTCATACCAAAAATAATGTTTATGTGTGCTGTAACAAAGCCTATATTTACAACTGAAGGTGATGTTTTTTTTGATGGAAAGATAGGCATTTGGCCATTTATTACACAGGAGCCAGCAAAAAGAAGCTCAAAGAACAGGAAAAGGGGGGAGATGGAAACTAAGCCAATACAGTCAATCACAAAAGAGCACATTAGAGAAATGCTTATCAATAATGTGCTGCCAACCATTAGGGCAAAATGGCCTGCTGAATTATCCAAGCGTATTTACATTCAACAAGACAATGCCAAACCTCATATAGCACACAATGACAGAGGGTTTTTAGAAGAGGCAATGAAAGATGGATTTAATATACAATTAGTCCAACAACCTCCAAATTCCCCTGACATGAACGTGCTAGATTTAGGTTTTTTTAGATCAATTCAAGCTTTGCAATATCAAAAATCAGCTTACAATGTTAAAGAGTTGCTTAAGGCTGTGAATAATGCATTTCAAAATCTGAGTCCACAATGTTTAAGGTTTGTATTCATAACTTTACAAGCTTGTATGATAGAGGTCATGAAAAAACAGGGGGGGTTTGACTATCACATTCCTCACATGAACAAAACAAAGGCAGCAAGGGAAGGGACTTTACCAGATTACCTCACTATTGACAAACAATTGGTTGTGGATTCACTTCAATATTTATTCACAAAGCTAAGTAATGAAAAAATGAATCAGCTTGTGGAAGTCATTGGGTATGCAGGGGGATATGAAGAAGGGGATTTGAATGTAGAAATGTCAGTAGTAACCAACAACCAAAGTCATCAAATGTCAACAGTTGCAACAGCAACCTTCATGTAAGCAAAAGAACAGCAACCAACAACAATTTTTGGGACACAGAAGAAAGCAACAACAGCACAGAAGCAACAACAGCACTGAAGCACAGAATCAAACACAAGCATAACCAGCACAGCTTCATTAATCAAATGTAAATTCCTTTTCAATTTGGACATATTTTTGGGAACTTTAACATGGGATGTTTCAGAAGCAAACAACAAACATTGTATGTTGTTTTCAATGAAACATTTTTATTCAAATATACATTAGTGAAAAAAATTGGTTGTTTTAGAACTCTCAGGTAAATTTCTTTTTTTTTTTTGAAATCATTGAGTATAAAATCGAACATCTTTGTGCAGTAAACGTTGCAAAACAATCCAAACCCCCTTTGTTCGATTTTTTGGTGGCTAAAACTGCTCTCACTTTGAGATCACAGAGCAATGAAATTAAATGCATAAAAAACGTTTAACTTAAAAATCATCATCAGTCAAAATGAACATGCACCAACACAAACAGAAACTCACTTGAGAAAGGACCAAGCTTATCAAGCCAATCTTCTTCTTCACAATCAGTATTCGAAAAAACAGCATCAATGGAAGAATATTCACGATCAGGATACATATCAGGCTCAGGTGTGTAAATGGGTTCACCTTTAGAGTCAAGTTCTCTTCCCCACTTAGGATCAGTCTCAACAGAAGTTGAGTCATCATTGTAATCATAAGACTCTTCCTCAAACGATTTCAGTCCAGATCTAGGGTTTCCATCATCGAACCCCTTAAAGTCTATCTTAGAAGGCGATTTGTAAGGAGATTTGGGGATTCTCAGAAGTAAAGAAGTATGCGACTTAGGGTTTTTCATGGGTGAGTCGATTTTCGAGTTAGGATTCTTCAGGGGGGATTTTAATGGCGAACTGGAGTTTGCCATGATTTAGGGTTTTCACAGAAGAACAAGAAACACGATAAGGAAGAAGGTGAAGCTTTCAATGGAAGATTAAGAGAAACGACAGAATATCAAATGGGGAATGGGTAGGGTTTTCAGAGAAGAACAAGAAGCACGCTAAGGAAGAAGGTGAAGGTTTCAATGGAGGAGTAAGAGAAACGGCAGAATATAAAATGGGGAATGGGTAGGGTTTTAGGATTATAAAGGGAGGAGGTGTAAATGGGTGGGATTAATTAAGATTTAATTATGTTGATTAATTATAAGGGAGGGAAAATTAGTAAGGGTAATAAAGGGTATAATTGAAAATAGGATAAAGTACTAAGGGTATTATAGTCAAAAATCCATGCCAAAAATAGAAATGGGACATTTAAGCTGACTTGACCATAAAAGGAAATGGGACAGTTCAGCTGAATAGGAGGGAGTATTAAATATTAATTGATTAATTGAAAAAATTATTAAGTCCGAAATATATTTAATTGAGATTAAATTAAATGACTTAAGATAATTTAGATAAAGTTATATTTAAATTTTGAATTTTAATTTAAGTTTTTGGATAAGATTATATTTGAATTATATAGTATGTTCAAGACGTTGAAATACTTGAATTATATTTGAGTTTAAAATTAAACGTGTGCTCAAGATATTTAAATGTTTGTTTAAATTACACGTTTGTGCTTAAATTCAGGATATATAAATTGTTTGTAATTTAAAGTTTATCACATGGTTTATATTTGAATTTAAATTAGTTGTTTTGAAATTAAGCTATACTAATTCTAGGCTTTCTTATAAATAAGATGACAATTTAAATTGACACTAAAAATTGAAAAAGACAATTTAAATTGATGCTAAAAATAGGAATTAAATTTGAATAAAGTTTTACACGTATTATCTGGTTTTGCTGAAGTTTTCAGTATCTTGTATGAGTTCTAACGTGGCAGCACAACAATGGTTGTCAATAACAAAATATAGCACACAATGATGTAATTATACGAGGTGTCGGTGCAACGTTAGTTTGAATTTAAGTTCAAGATCTTGAAGACTGGGCAGACTAACCAGATCAACGAAATCAACGGATGAAGCTTTCTTGCTCTACAAGGATATGTTGAGGCGTGACATATATGAGGCGTGACATATATAAATATAAGGCTTCATTTAAGTATTAAGATTGCAACACTTCTCACAATTTTCTCTCTTGTTGAATTAAGATCTAAACGTTCATAAAGTGTAGTAATTCTTAGTTCATCTAACTTTTACATTTGTAATAAGATTTAATGTTAAAAGGAATTAGAACTTTCATTGATTAATATGCCTAACCTTGGAATACTTTTTAAAGTGTTTAACTTGTAATCTCTATTGTGAGATTGAGATTTGTGATTTTATTAAGGGAACTTGTAAGACATTCTATGAGTGATCTTCTAAGTTGTCTTAAAGTTCATTAATAAAAGGCATTGAATCCTACGGGTTGGAAGAGAACCCATAGGTGGGGAGTAGGTTGTTTAGAACCGAACCTCGTTAACATATCGCTTGTTATTGGTTTAAGTTCATTTTCGCACATACATTATAGATTTATTAATCAACCTAAAACTGATCTAGAAAATAGTTTTCAAAGGTCACCTAAGCTCTTGAGCTAACCTTCCAGACAAAAATTTTAAACGGACATACTCTCTATTCACCCCCTTTTCTAGAGAGTATTCGAACTCCTATCAACTTTCACATGAAATGGGTTTTACCGTTCGGATTCCATCTCGAGAAGATAAAGCTAATATATTAGCACACGAAACAACAGCAGGACATTGTTTTTTTAAAGCGGACTTGATTGCATTAACAACTTCGTATCCTCTAAGTGTCACGTTGGGAGGGGCCGTCTTCTCTGTTTGGTTGTTGGACTCTGTGATTTTTAACATTTTAAATTTTGAGTTAGTCGGAAATGTGTCCTAAATATGATATAGGAATATATTACAATCAATTTGCTGTTTTTTTCAATATTATTTCCAAATTATGAAAACTATATGAGAAAACTTTAAATAATATAGGTAGTTAAACTTCTTGAGGAAAACTTGGCTACATAAGCACTTTAGTAGTGCAATATCATCGAATAAAATATTGGGTTAGTAAATAATGACGAAAGTAATATATAGTATAGTAGAGGTAATAAACACATACCCTAACAAAACAGTCATGAATGACCATTCTAAGTAAACCAGGAGCAAAACCGGGAATATCCGAAACATACTACTCAGTAATTCTTTTTACAACGTCTTCGACTCCAGGGCACGAGTACTTAAAATAATCTAAGGACAATTCTTCTGTATTTTCCATGGTAGTTTGTGAGTTTGTGAGTTGAATGCTTGTAGTTTTATACTCAAACAGTATAATTTTTTTAATATTGTCATAGTCTGAGAGATAATGAGTGAATAATTAGTTAATTTTCAATTGAAGGAATGATAGTCAAAGATTATTGAATGAAGTGAGTTTGACATTAGCAATGATTAATGGTTGATTGTTTATCCAGTTTTGGTATCACTTTTTTGAATGAAAATGTGAACACTACAAAAAAGCAACTTTCCGACCACTCAAAATAGTCGGAAATCAGTCGGTATAGAGTTATACCGACTGAATTCCGACTATTTTTGGGTATTCGATTCAGAATGGTCAGAAATTCACTTTAGTAGGAAAATAATCGGAATTTCCGACTAACCATTGTTAGTTGGAAAATTAGTCGAAAATTCTGACTGGTAAGTTAATTAGAAAATAGTAAGAAATTTTCAACTAATTTCCTACTATTAAAGAGTCAAAAATTAGTCGAAAAACACTATTTCAGAATTTATCCCAAAATGACAAGAAAAAAGTTTTGTAAAAATTTCCGACCAGTTTTCCGACCACTGGGTTGGTCGGAAAAAAAGGGATGAAATGGATATGCCACATCATACCCACGTGGCGCAAACATGGCAACCACCACCTCCTTTATACACAATATATGTCTCATGGCCACGCACGAAAGCAAGGATGAAAAATCCAAAGGAAAGCAGGTAAATACTTCTAACTCATTTTCCGCCCATCCATCCAAATTAAGTAGAAATAAATTAATAGAGTTGCTTATGGAGACACAAGTTAAACTAGAAAAATGTAAAGATAAGTGTCTCCAATTGGAAAGGGAACTTAAGGTAAGTAAAGACCATATTTCCTACATAAACACCTTTAAATCCAATGTTCAAAATAGATTTTTCAGTTTGTTGGACCAAAATACAATTTTAAAGGAAATATGGAAAGAGTTAAAAAGAAAAATATTATTCTTAATGTTGAGTTAACGCAATACAAATTATTAGGCTTGAATAAGGGATTAAATGATGCATCTATTAAAGATTTGTGTACTGATTTTCAAAATTTGAAAATAAATCTAGAATCCAACCGAACCAACAATGATAAGAAAGAGCATGAATTAAATTCAAGAGAAAAAGGGAAAATTAAAATTACTCCCAAATGGATTCAAGACGCCAAAAGTAAAAATTCAAAAGGCCTAGATTACTTTAAGAATAACAAGAAGAAAAAGGTCTATGTTGATCTCCCAAGTGACAGGATCTGTTCCTTTTGCGGAAAAACTGGCCATCTGAAAGACCAGTGTACCAAAAGGGAACAACACACTGTCTCCAACCGAAACTATGTCGATAACATTTGGATTAAGAAAGTTGATTCATGTAAAATCGACAAGGTCCAAGTGAGGGGAAACAACTCATGGTATTTCGACAGTGGGTGTTCCAAGCACATGATAGGTGATAAATCAAAATTTCTCTCACTGGAAACCTATGATGGGGGAACTGTAACCTTCGATGACAACATAAAGGGTGAATTCATCACCAAAAGAAAAGTTGGAAGGTCAAGTTCCCATGCAATCGATAATGTATTTTTAGTCGAGAATTTAAAACATAACTTACTTAGCATTTATCAATTTTGCGACAAAGGTAACTCTGTAAACTTTACTTTTGAAAAGTGCATTATTTTTAGAAGTGACACAGGAGACACTGTTCTCGAAGGAATCCGAAAAGGGTAACACTTATGTTGTGGACCTCGACACTGTTCCTAAATCGAGTCTAACGTGTCTCAGTGTTGTAGTAGACGACCCACTCATTTGGCATAAATGTCTAGGTCATGTAAGCTTTTCTTTGATTAATACTTTAAGATCAAAAGACCTAGTAAGAGGATTGCCGTTTATAAAATTCCTAAAGGATGAAATTTCTGATCCTTGTGCCAAAGGAAAACAAGTAAAGTCGTCCTTTAAACCAAAGAATGAAGTGACCACCTCTAAACCGCTTGAATTAATACATATGGATCTGTGTGGACCTATGAAAATACAAAGCGGTAGTGGCAAAAGGTATGTGTTTGTTATAGTTGAGATTATAGTAGATTTACATGGACTTTATTTTTAGTAAGTAAAGATGAAGCTTTTAATGAGTTTGTCTCTTTCGTTAACAAAGTACAAAAATCTACTAATAATCAACTTATTCACATAAGGTCAGATCATGGTAAAGTATTCGAAAATTCAAGCTTTATGATTTACTGCAATGAACATGGAATAAGTCATAATTTTTCAGCACCTAGAACACCACAACAAAATGGTGTGGTGAAAAGAAAAAATAGAACATTAGAAGAAATGGCTAGAACCATGTTAATTGCTAGTGGTCTACCTATAAATTTTTAAGCCGAGGCTGTTAGTACTGCATGCTACATCTTAAATCGAGTATTGATAAGACCAATCACTTCTAAGACACCTTATGAATTGTTTAAAGGTGTAAAACCAAATATTTTCTATTTTCGTGTGTTTGGATGCAAATGCTTTGTTCATGTAAATGGAAAAAGAAATATAGGAAAGTTTGATGAAAGGAGTGATGAACCATTATTTCTTGGCTATTCATCTAATAGTAAAGCCTACAGAGTTTACAACAAAAGAACAATGTGCGTAGAAGAATCCGTTCACATTATTTTTGATGAAACTAACTTTGTGACAAGTGAATAGGATATAAAAGATTTTAAAATAGGTCTTGCAAATTTGGAAGATGATGAAGATGGATTGAAAGTGCAAGATCAAGGAACAACAAGAGAACAGCGTATTCAAGAAGATGCAGAAAGGTCTGATCAAGATCAGGAACTGCCAGTACATTAGGACCAGCAGACTGTTCCCAATTTAGCTGTTCCCATAAATGAGCAAGTTGATCCAGTAGAAACTGAACAAAATAACAATCAAGCGAATGACCTAGAGCATACTACTGTTACCACAAGAGAATTTGTGCCTAAACCTTGGAGATATCAAAAATGTCATCCTTTTGATTTGATAGTCAGTGATTTGAATAAGGGAACACAAACCAGACCCCAAATGAGAAACTTTTGTGCACACTTTGCGTTCCTATCATCACTTGAACCCAAAAATCACGAAGAAGCTCTAAAAGATTCCGTATGGATCGTGACCATGTAAGATGAATTGAATGAATTTGAAAGAAATAAAGTATGGCATCTAGAACCCAAACCAAAACACAAAAAGGTGATTGGATTAAAATGGGTATTTCGAAACAAATTAGATGAGCATGGAATTATTGTAAGAAACAAAGCAATGCTCGTGGTTAAGGGGTACAATCAACAAGAAGGAATTGATTATACCGAGACATTTGCTCCGGTAGCGAGGTTAGAGGCTATTAGAATTTTAATTTCTTTTGCTGCATTTATGAACTTTAAATTATATAAAATGGATGTGAAATGTGCTTTCTTGATGAAAAAGTTTTTGTTGAACAACCCCTAGGCTTTGAAAATACCTCTTGTCTTGATCATGTCTACAAGCTTGATAAAGCTCTCTATGGCTTAAAACAAGCTCCTAAGCAATGGTATGAAAGACTATCAAAAGTACTTGATTGAAAATAACTTTGTTAGAGGTAAAATCGACAAAACCTTATTCCTTAAGAATAGAGGTTCTGATATTTTAGTTGTTCAAATATATGTTGATGATATTATTTTTGGAGCTACTAATGAATTGTTGTGTAAAGAATTTGTTAACCTAATGAGCACTGAATTTGAAATGAGTATGATGGGAGAACTAAATTTCTTACTTGGTTTGCAAATTAAACTAACAACGAATGGAATCTTTATTCACCAACAAAAATATATAAAAGAACTTCTCAAGAAATATGGCTTGAATAATGCTAAAACTAACCATGCACCTATGGCTACTAATGTTAGATTAGATGAAGACTCAAATGGAACAAATATTGATCAAACTATATATCGAGGCATGATTGGTTCTTTATTATATCTAACTGTTAGTAGACCCGATATTGCTTTTAGTGTTGGTTTATGCGCTAGATTTCAATCTAATCCTAAAGAATCACATCTCACAGCAGTAAAACGAATTTTTAGATACTTGAAGGGAACAGATGACTTGTCCCTATTTTACCCTAAAAGTGATGTTTATGACTTGAAAAGTTTTAGTGATGCAGATTATGTAGTAGATCTTGTAAATTGAAAAAGTACTTCAGGTATGGTACAATTTCTTGGCTCATGTTTAGTATCGTGGTGTTCCAAGAAACAAAACACCATTGCACTATCCATCGCTGAAGCAGAATATGTAGTAGCAACAGCTTGTTGTTCCCAAATGCTTTGAATAAAACAGCAGCTAAGAGATTTGGGTATTAAGTTTGAAAGTGTTCCTATTTATTGTGATAATACTAGTGTCATCTGAATATCTAAAGATCCAGTGCATCATTCAAGAGTAAAACATATCCACATCATTTTCTTAAGGACAATGTTGAGAATAAAATTATAATCGTCAAGCATGTAAATACTAACGAGCAAATAGCTGATATCATGACAAAACCACTTCCAAGGGAACAACACGAAAAAATGAGATTAGAACTTGGCATGATTAAGCTACACTGAAGTATGTGACAAGCATGATCTTCAAAGGCAAATTGAGAATTGAAAGAGTCATATCATCCACATAAATCTCGATTGAAAAATCAATTATTGAAAGGATCACGTATGCAATTATTTAAAAGTATATGCTGTGAGTGCTCTCATGTTTGCATGTTTAAATTGATCAGACAAAAGAAGTATAAATTTTCTATTTATTTTATACTTATATAAAATATTTCACATTTTCAAATTTTATATTTTTCTATTCCAGGAATTTCTTTTAATAGATGGTTTACGCAAACTATTTAAAAAGTGGGAGGCGGATCATCGTAATGCTTCGAAATCCGTTATTAACTAACGATTCCATGAACCTACCCTCTCAAATATATTATGTACACATGCAAAAAAAATTAATGTGTAATGAAAACCATTGTGGAACCGTCACCTTATATTCAGTATAAACACCCCCTCACGTCACAAACCCCTTACTTCATCACTCCAACTTTACCAACAAGCAAACCGCAAGTCTCTCACACTCAATCACGCTTCATCTTCTTCAACCCAGAAACTTTAATGGCTGAATACTGTTGTAACCCCATTTACCCTAATCTAATGCGAGAATTTATACAAAATTTTTCGATTGACAATGGTGTTTGTTCAAGTATGGTTAAGGAGATAAAGATTGAGTTTAATAGTTTAATGTTAGGTGAGTGGTTTGGAGTGTCTGCTACTGGATTTGATACTTACCATGTTGGGTCTAAGATTGTTTTTTCGGGTATAAATGAGAAGACCGTGCTGAAATTTTTAGGAGTTCATGAAAAGAAAGGAAAGATTAGCCACAATATTCTGTCCCCATTACACAAATTACTGTATAAAATAGCTCGTAGATTTATTTTACCTCGCAATTCTAAGCGTAGTGAAGTAAACCTACGTGATGCTACTTTAATTTATTGTATGGCTAATCACATAAAAATAAACTTTCCTGGTTTGATGATTTCACATTTGTCGGACTGTATTGTGAAAAAGTATATGGTGGGGTATGGAGGTTTGTTGACCTGGATATTTAGAAAGTTTGGTGTTCCTCTTGAGGGTCTGCATTTTCCTATGGGTCCTAATAATAAAATTGGTGCAAAGTGTTTGAAAAATTTGCACTTGAAATTAAATGATAATGGGATCTTGGAAAATGCTACTGAACAGGTTAATGCTAATTCTGACAAAGAAGAGGAAACACAGAAAGCTGAGGAGGAAAAGAAGGAATAAGAGGAGGAGGTATTTGAAAAAGAGGATCAGGAGACTGTTCCCTCTGCCACTGAGAAGGTAGAAGGATGTTCCACAAGGATACAGGGGGAAGTACCTAGTAAGGGGGAAGCTGTGAGAGAAGGTGGAGATGTGGAGGAGGATAATGAGGAAAATGATGCCAGTGATGAGGAGGTCTCAATGCCGGATCAGAAGCAGCCTAGGGCAACACCACGAAAAAGTAGAAGGCTGGCTTCTAAAGGGAAAAGTCCAGTTGTGATTATAGATGATGACTCTGCCTCACACAACACTACCAATAATAAACCTCCCTCACCAAGGCCAACCACACCGTCAACCATCAATTTCCATCACCACCACCATCACCCATACCATCTTCACCACCACCAGTTACTACTCAAACTTCACCTAACCATGGCTTTGATCACACCACTATTCCCACAGCTTCTTTATTCTCTATTCTATTAAAGCTTAACGATTTGCAGTCTCGTTTCTTTGCATTTCAGGATGAGATTCGTGTCTCTTTGGCCCCACTTACTGATCAAATGACCCAGATGGAAGCCCGTCTTGGTGCTAAACTTGATACGATAGAGGTGCAGACCGAATACATTGAAGAAGAAGAGACTACATAATGATCCTTCCTCCTACCGCTTTTTAATATCTTAATTGTTGCAACCATCTGTTTCTCAACTATTCAAACAATATGTTTCTAATTTCTTTTCTTGTACCAGCTGGGGTACACACTTTGTAATTTGTTATTTTGATGAACTTCTTATTTTCTTTTATGCTGATCACAGTCTATGACAATTTAACATTGCTTATCTTGCTTGCATCTCTTAGTATTTACTTTTGATTGTTGCATCTTGATTCTCTCTTTGACTATACCTATATGATTAGTGTTGTGGTTTGATTATCCTACTTCTTTTTTTGATTGATGTCAAAAGGGGGAATATTGGGCACAAACTTAAAGGATGCTTGAGTATGCTTGGTTTATATCAATATCTGTTGTACATTAGGATTGTGGATATGCTTTGAATGCTATGGTCTGATGAAATATGCTTTGATGAATATCATATATGCTCTGATGTTTGTGATGAATATCTGATTGTTATATGTATGTTCTGAATAAATTAAGCTCTGATTAGTAAGGAATTAGTTAAGCTGATTATTGAAACTGATTATTGAAACTCTGATTTATTTTTAACTCTGATCATTCAAGTCAGTAAGTTAGTTAATCTATTAGTTGCTATTAGATGTTTGCTCTGATATTACTCTGTATTATCATTTTGATTACTTATGCGCTGATTTTTATTATTATCTAAATGCTTTGATACTCAGTAATATGATAAAAATCTGATTATGCTTAGACTAAGAATCTTTGTAAGCTATGTTATTTTAGATTTATTTAAAGCCTCAAGCGATAAACTACTTCCAATGCTTTGATTATGCTTAGGTTATTTTAAATAAATTCTAACTGTTAGAGTAATTTGTTTTTAATATATGCTTGGTAAATCATATTGTAACGAGTTGATTTACTAAGTTATGTAGAGTAGCTTTAATCTCTGGCATGCTCTATAATATTGGTTTTACTCTATTTTTATTTAAGTTTGTTTAAAAGTTTGTCATCATCAAAAAGGGGGAATTTGTTGGACCTCTTAGGTTTTGATGATGACTACACTTTATATAAACGAATGTAATTTTAGAAATTGTTTGCAGGTCAATATCCGGTCGTGATTAAGATCGTTGATGGTACCTACGACTTGGTCTAAGAACATGTACTCGTCAAAGGAATCCAAAGAAGTTAGAAGAGGTATATTGCTTAGGAAGTCAAATGTAGACATGAGGTCTACTGTCCCCAAGTTTGATGATCTAACACTGTTGGAATTTAGAGACTGTATACTATTGCCAGATTGAAGTCAGAATAATACATCCGCTGAAATTCTGATTATAATTATATTTTCTATTTTTAGTTGATGTATTAATTAAAATTAATTTGTTGCATTAACTAATTATTAAAGTTAATTGGAAAAATATTTTCTAAAAATACTTAACGTATGGTTTTCTAAAACTCTTTTTATAAGCCTTTATTTTAGGGTCTATATTTAGTGAATAACCAAATTGACTAAATATAGGAAAAGGGTACAACAACTGATTTTAAGGGATCCTTAGTTATTATTTGAATAACCGTCCCTAATATTAGTAAATAGGTAACCGTTCCTATTATTAGCTAAGTGTAACCTTGCCTAAGATTAGTAAAAGGTACAACAGCTGAAAATAGGAAAAAGGGAACTGTGTAACCAGCCTGCCTATTTTTAGTAAAAAGGGAAACAATAACCGACTTGCCTATAGTTAGTAAAAGGAAACGATAGCTAATATTAAGGAAATCGTGACTTTGATTTAATCAAATGTACACCTATTTTTCCTTGGGATTAAGGTAATAACCGTAGGATTGACCTTACTAATTGAGATCCATTTTATTCTCCTTATTATTTGGGATAAGGGAATAGTGGGTAGTTACCTACTTATTATTAGGGAAATTGATCCTATAAATAGAGGCTTTCGGCTGTTCCTCATTGTATGCCTTCGTATGTGCTTTTGATTTCATACGTGATTTTTGGAAAATCAACAAGAAATATTTTGTTCTAAAAATTTCCAATCAACTTACAATATTTTCTTGTGCAACTCATTGATTTTATTTTTAGAGAATTTTATTCTTGTGTAAGGCTTTTTGAGAGAGTAATTGTAACTAGACTTGGGTGTGTCTAGGGGAGGATTAGATAGCTTTTAGTGAAGCTAAGAGAGTTGCTTTGAGTGAAGCAATTGAAAGGAGAAGTTGGCCTAGTTGATGCGCTTCGAGTGAAGCAAGATGTTTAATGTAATTGTAACGAGTTGCCTTAAACATAGTGAAGAGTTTATAAATCCCGTGGGATCGTAGTTTTTCCTTCTATTTAGGCCTGAAAGGTTTTCACGTAAAAATCTTGTTGTCTCTTTCATTATTTCGCTCTAAGTTTAAGTTTTATTTCTTTAATCTAATTCCGCAAAAATAGGGCAAAAACGCTTAAACTTGTAACAACAACAATTCACCCCCCTCTTGTTGCTGTTCCCATCTCTAACTCAGTCTACAAATACAAAATAAAAAACTTATAATGGAAAATTTTAATGTTATAGCATAAAAAAGTTAGAGGTACACAATAAACCCTAAAAAGAAAGCAAAAAACTCTAAACGGGTTAAGTGGGTCAAAATCAAGTCGACCTGATCATTTGCAAGTCGGGTCATGGTTTTGATTTTCGATCCAATTAACTAAACAGGTCAGGTTTGGGTCAAAGTATTTTTGACTTGTTTATGTATGACCCAAACCCGAATTCGACCCGACCTTATCTTTTTGACAAGCCTACTATGCAATCCACGAATCCACTAGATCCACCAAGGCTACCTCCCATATCATCGCTCCTACCATGACGAGCACACGACCCACAAAAATTAAAAAATAAGTACAAAACTCTACCAAAAGACCCATGAAAAATCGAAAAGAACAACTATGAAATTGAAAAACAAAAGACAAAACCAACCATGAAATGAACATAAAACAACAATGTAAGTTAAAATTTTGAAAGCCATGAAAGTAAACATGAAATTTCAAAAAAAAAAAAAAACTCTTATGAAAATCAACATAATCAGACAAAAATAACTATATAGCTGCAATGAAACATCATATGAACAATGAAAAATCAACCATGAAATTTGACAACAAAAAAAAAATAGTTGTAGTATGAGACTATGAGATTACATGTGGAAAGGGAAGAAACCATTGGAAAATCGTCGAAAAGCCACTAAATTCAGTGGTGAGACATAGAAGGAGAAGAAAATTTTAATAAGTAAAGAGAAGTTGGAGAAAAAGATAAAAAGGTTTGAAGAATGAAATGAGAACGAAGCTAAAGTCCAAATTTAAAATTTGAATAATAGTTTACTGACAAAAGTTTTGTCGCGTAATAAATCGCTAAAAAATACTAGTTTGATTTTGAAAAAAGGAAATGATTTAATTACGATGTTTTTGTCGCTAAACCTATTACTAGTTCTCTCTCTTTATTTTAGTAACAATTTAAGTAACAATTTTGAAAATGGGCAGGATATTTGTCTCTAGAACCACAAATATAAATGTGTCTAGGTCTTCAATCCGATCTAGATGAAACTAATCCAAACATGGCAGTCGGTCCCGAAATATCCGTAATCTAGTATCTAGGTTTACAAATTGTTTTGTGCTCCTATTTGCATTGCATGAATAAACACATTTTTTTTATTGATATTGAATTGGTATTATACGTTGAGTGTGAATTACTATACAAAAGATAAATTATCATTATTATGTTTTTTTATAGATATTTAAATCGTCTAGTCGTATACTTTTATAATTTAAAATTTTTTATAATTTTTAAATGCGAATAGTTTAATATAAATTGTATAAAAATAAAATATAGAAAGTATAGTGATATGGAGTAAGTTATGCAAGTTTATACAATTTGTGTGTGGGACATATATAATGCTTGTCTTTATAATTAATATACTAAATGCATCGTTCATAATAGCAAATATCGCTACAAAAGGGTTAAATCGACAAATGTTTGATTAAAAATTTAATATATATATTTTTTTTCATAATTTTTAAGCAACATTCATATAAATCAAAATATAATTTTCATTGATATTTTTTAGCAAATATATAAATAATATAATGAACAAATCATTTTTGTTTATTGATAAAAAGTACATAGTGATGGTTGAATTAAGAAATTTCGTATAGTCATACAGGTAGTTAATCTAATTTACTAATCTCTTCATCCCTTAAAATTGTTCTCGCAAGGAATATTCACGGAAAAGTGTGGACTATATATAATTTAATACTCCCTTAATTCTTTAAAATTGTTCTCACAAGGAATAAATATATTAATTTATTAAATAATAATTTGAAAAATGAAAGTGATTATAACAAATTATAACAAAAAATAAATGAAATAAGATGACAAATGATTGTAACAAATTGAAGGAATGGAAAGTGAGTACATTCAAGTATGAGTTTCTTACATATACCATTTGCATTGACATTGAAGGAGTATATGGAATTTCCGCACAAATAAGAATGATTCAACAATAAACCATAAAGCGTTGACTTTCTACTTATAGTAAAATTCATTGTCATTACCATCTAGCAAGCCCACATGAGTTGACTATCATCCCTTCAAAACTAATTATTGATTCATAATCTATCAGACTTTGCCAATTTAAAATAATACTTACATTGTTTGAAGAACTTTTCATGCGGACTATTCCCATACTTCAACTATAAAAGCACAAACATTCTACTCACAAATTACAACACTTCATTACATTACATTTCTACTCACAAATTACAATAACTTTTACAATGACAACTAAGATATTTCAAAAGTTGTTCTCCTTCTTTTTGTTGCTTGCCATGGTGAACGCTCAAGAATTGTCTTTAGATTATTACAAGTACTCGTGCCCTGGTGTCGAGGACATTGCTAAAAGGATTACTGAGCAATATATTTCGAATATTCCCGGCTTTGCTCCCGGTTTGCTTAGAATGGTCTTTCATGACTGTTTTGTTAGGGTATGTATGTTTATTATTATTATTATTATTATTATTATTATTATTATTATTATTATTCCCTCTACTATATAATACTTTCTTCATTATTTACTAAGATAATATTTTACTTCTAATATTACTTAAATCACACTAAGTGTCTTTCATTTATGCTCCTATAGCCGAGGTAAATGATTAAACACACGTATAAATATGATTGCTTCTAAACTTTTCTTTTTTAGTTTGCCATATTTTGCTTTTTGATAAAACCCTCGTTTATAAAGATGAAATACATTGGTGCGTATATGAGTATATGACCATAAAATCTGGAGTAATAAATCCGGATTATGAATTTGAATGTGGCATTGAATTTCGTATTTTAAAAATTAATTTAAGAGATTTAGTCTGATATAATTATATAATAATAACAATAATATAGCTTGATCAAATTGAAGGCTTCATCTAAAAGTTAAAGGATACTATAAATTGAGATTTGTAATTAATACATGTGTAAGTACCTATGTTATTTTAAGTGTTCTCCAGTAGTTTTCATAATTTAGAGACAACATTAAAAGCAAGAAGAAAACAACAAATTTACTATATAATATAATATATTCTTATATCACTTTTAGGTTTATGTACTTTAACACATTTCTGACATACTCTAAATTTACAATGGTTTAATTTTTTTAGGGGTGTGATGGTTCTGTATTAATAGATCCAACGGAGTCCAACAACCGAACGGAGAAGACTGCTCTTCCCAACGTGACACTCAGGGGGTACGAAGTCGTTAATGCTATTAAATCTGCTCTAGAAAAACAATGTCCTGGTGTTGTTTCTTGTGCTGATATATTAGCTTTATCTTCTCGAGATGCCATCCGAACGGTATAAAGCATTTCATGCATGATGGTATGTGAATATGTCGTCTTAATCAACATGCGTTATTAATGAACAATCGTTATTTAATTACATGTTACAGATAAATGGACCTTTTTGGGAAGTTCCTCTTGGTAGAAAGGATGGAAAAATCTCATTGGCTTCAGATGCAGATACTCTTTTACCATCTCCATTTTTCAACTTCTCAAGTCTTAAACAAAACTTTGCATCATTGGGTCTAACTACAAAGGATTTGGTAGTCTTATTAGGTAAATTTCAATTTCAATAATGCGACATTCATATTATATTTGAAAGTCAACAATGATAAAATTTTCATTACGGTCGTGTAGGTTCGCACACCATTGGACAAGGTCACTGCTTCGTCTTTCAGAGCCGACTATACAACTTCTCGGGACGAGGAGACACAGACCCTTCATTATCTCCTAGTTATGCTGCATTCTTAAAGACTAAATGCACGCCAAATCCAAATGACACCCAATCAGTTGTTCCATTGGATAGGATTACACCAAGAGTTTTTGATGAAAATTACTACGTTATGGTAAGCCAAAATAAAGGGCTATTCCATTCTGATGCAGCCCTTTTGACTAATCGTGCGACTAAGAGCTATATCTACCAACAAATTAAAACTAAGAGATCAACTTTTGCTCAAGATTTTAGTGTGTCTATGTCTAAGATGATCAAACTTGGGGTTCTTACTGGTTATCAAGGTGAAGTTAGGAAGACATGTGGTGCTGTCAATACATAAACTATGATCGTGCTTTCGTCCCTCTCAAATTGTGAACAATGATTTATTACCTAGGCAAACAAACAACATTGTATTAGCAAACTTACAAAGACATAAAGTATATATTTTGTTATTGAATTTTTTTAATCATTGAAATTGAAATTAATAAACTTGAATATATTTCTCCTTATTAGATATTCAAATATATATGTCTAGTAATTGTTCATGCCGCCTTTGTAAAAACTTGAAAAAAATATTTTAAAAAATTAATTAACTGTTAGTTATTGATTGGCAATGGCAGTGACAAGTATATACTAATCGACATTTACTACAACTATAACAACTCTTATAACACAACAACAATTAGCAAAGAATTGGCAAGAACATACAAATCATCTCCAAATAATCTAACCCTAATTCTTATACATCCAAAATAATAAATCTAACTTAGACTCATATAAAAAATCCATGTATTATAGTTAAATTTAAAAAATATAACTTGAATTAAGAAAAAAAGAGTATCTAAAAGAACATGAGTTGAATTTGGGAAGAAATTGCTCACAAGATTGAAGATTACGGGTGGTGGTTGTTGAGTGAGTTTCCTATAACACAACAAAAATTAACAACAAGTTCTTTATAATGATTGAAATTGCTAAAAAATCAAAATCAACCCTCATTGGAAAAAATAAATTGAAGAAGATGATCTTTAGTGCGTGAAGATAAGCGTAGAAAATTTAGGGTTTGAAGAGATTGAGAGAGTGAAAAGTATGGAAGTGGGATAATAAAACGAAAAACCTTTTTGCCAAACCACAATAAGCTTCATCCAAAGCCCGATGAATCTGTTGCGAAACCTTTTTGCGATTTTAAGGAAAAAAGCATTGGAGCAAAGTATTGGTCGATATATTTCGGCTGATTCGGGCAAAACTTCGTGCAAATTTTCCAGTAACTTGAAAATTATTGTTTGTTGTATATTTGAAGCACTTTTCTCTTAAAACAGGAAAAAAGTTATGTTTGTCATGAAACTCTCAGCATTCTGAACAACTTACATCCAAAAATATCAAATTTAAGGGAATGTGTTTTAGTGAGGGCTGAGCAAAAGAATATGACTCTCTACTCTCTAGTGATACATATAGGTAGAGGTTATTCGGATTAGAACATTAGACCAAACCGATTAATAATTATTGTTTAGAGATTTTAAAAATTAAGTTTTGTTTAGATTTGAAACGTTTAAAAACGAATAATTTAGGTTTGGAAATTCAAAAACAAAAAATCGAATTAGGAACCAATATAGTTGTAACTTGTAGAGATAGACCTATTTGGTGAATAAAAATAGGCCCAGAACACCAAAGTCACGCTAAAGTCATAATCCTAGGTTCCTAACCCTAGCGCCGCAAGGCCCCCAACCCTAACGCCGCAACTTATTCCCTTATTCTTCCTTAACCCCAACCCTTCAAGGAGAGAAAGGGAGAACAAAATACAGATCTTGTCCATAACCTTAACGCCGCAAGGCCCGCAACCCCTTTCTTCCTTATTCTTCATTTAATATCTTCATCTTCACCTTTGATCTTTAGTCTTTCTACCCTTTAAGGTCAATCTCTTGATTTTTAATCGTTTTTTTGTTTTTTGATTAACATTAAATTATTTGTTGATTTTTTTTTGTTTTATTCTTTTTTTTTTTATCATGTACTTCCTCAGTTTCTTAATAAAGTTCCTATAAGAATTATCATGGTCAAGGTCATCAGCCCAACATCTCACACAAACTCATAGTCGGGGGGAAAGGTAGCAAATAGATGATACCCTTACCCACTCTCGAGAGAGCAGAAAAAATGCATGCAGTCAAATAAAATCTCCAGGTAGCACATAAAGTTTGTTCACGAAAATTAAGAAAATAAAATTTTTTAAATAGTGGATATGGAGAAAAAGTGGAGACCATAAATATGGAAACCACAACTAATAGAAAATATATTTTTGAAGTTAGTGAGATACATTTGGTAATCATAAGGAATATAAAAATGATAAAATAAAATTAGTGGAATATATGTGGGGACCACAAGCATTATTAAAATATTAAAATAAGGATAAATAATGTTATTTTTATCAAAAATTTATCATATACATAACATAGAAAGATTATTTATAGGAATAATAAATAAAACAATCTAAAATGACCAATGAAAACTTCTTTAAGAAACGAAGGGAGAAGTAATCTTCATTGTTTTATCAGTTTTTTCGATTAAAATACATAATGTCGTTACTTTTTTGTTCTTATTTTCTTTTGTTATTTAAGTTTTATTCTGATTTTTCATCTTTGTTTCGTTTAACCGGGGTAGATTTTATTTGTTTTTAAACATAGATACTTCGAGGATCAAGTAAACATAGATGCTAGATTATGGATTTTTGGGGGTCAGGGTTGGATTAGGTTCAGCTAGATTGGGACTTAGACCCTTTTATTTTTGTGGTTCTAGACATAAATATTCCGCCTATTTTTTAGTTGTTTGTTATAATACAAATACTAGTAGAAAATTAAAACACTAATATTATTATTAATATTAGAAATATTAAGACTAATTCTAATTTTCATTCATATGTGATGATGTGACTTTAGGAGTGAAACTTATTCGGATTAAAACGCAAATCGAAAGAGACCAAACCAACTAAAATAATTAAGTTTGGATTTGGTTTTATGAAAATAAAACCGAAAAACGAATAATAGAATTGAAATAATTGATGTTGTAGAGAATTGTATATTTGAAATAAATAAGCGTTATTTTTTAACAAATACCTAAAGTAAGCTTGATCTAAAACTAATTGCCAAAATAAGCGTCTGTAGCTCTAAAGACGAGGCTTGTATCTGTTCCCTATTAGCAACAACAACAATCAATGGAAAACTAGTCAAAAGTAAAAACACAAAAAAATATATTTATTCCCTTATTCGCTGTTAGTAACAGGTAGGGGTGTTAACTAGCGAGTACCCAGTATTTCAGATACCCGTTTATTCAGTTATCTATTTTAGCGATCCATGTTCAGATCCAATTTATCATGGTTTTCGAATTTCGGGTATCTGGATAAATCAAATTGGAACATCGGATACCCGGTTATATTATTTGTGTTTTTTTAGGATTTCTTGTGATAGAGGTTTCTATTATTCGATAGAATAGTTCAAAATTAAACTCAACCCTTAATATATCACTATTAACTTTTTATGGAAGTGGAATTAAAAAAAAAAAACGAAGAAGAGGGCATATGAATATGTTCAAGAACCTTTTAGGGATTTTAATATATATATTGGTCGAGATTTAGTATTGCAACTGACAGGTAGTTTTGATGCCTGCAGATTCGTTCGAAGCTACTAAATCTCGGCCGAAACTTCTCTCAAATTATTCCAGAAGCTTTTTGGAGTTTCAAGCTGCGGTTGAAGTTAAAGAATTGCGGCTGGGCGAGATTTGGAATGTCTTGCTCGATATTTAAGTCGATCTTGGTCGAAGTTTCACAAATATTTTCCAGCAACTTATTTTGAGCTGTGCGAGTTGGAATGATTTTTAGCGACGCTATCTAAATCTCGGTCGAGACTTTACATAGATAGTGTAACACCCCTAATTTTTATAAGTATAAAATATAAAATAGTATAAAATACTATATTACATAAATAGTATCTCATAGGAGCGGATTGTAAAACTCGGGTATACGCCATACTTAAAAAGTGTAAGGCACCAAAAACAAAATTGAAAACCATTATTATGTAAAGAAAAAAAAAATGCCCTAACACTAATTTATTAAAATGCACTCATGACGTATAATTTACGCCGCTCAACACTCATGCATTAAACACGTCGAATAATATGCCATTACATGTGGAAAATAAAAACAGAAAATATGAGCCACAACTCTGTAAATAGTTACTCTAACGTGTCAACCCATTTATACTTGAAAATGTTTGACTTTAAAATACTAGTTTTTTGGTGTTATTTGAAATCCACAAAATCGTAAATTATTTATAAATTTAATACAAATCAAAATATACTCTTATGGTATAAAATCATTGTCACACTTTTTAAATTTATTCACAATGTACATTTATATGATGTCACAAAATATACTCATACCTGAGACCACCAGAATGCACGCAACAACACTAACCAACTGAGCTCCCTCACTCTTATGATAGAACGTTTCTAAAATGACATGCCAAAAGAAAAGGAGATCGACCGATCGATCTACATAGATAGAGGGTTTCTAAAATCGCATGCCAAAAGAAAAGGAGATCGACCGATCGATCTACATAGGCAGCAGGGAAAAAACGAGAGCTGTACTATTTTTGCTTAGTTTTCTTTCCTCTTTTTCCCACTTTACTCTTATAAACCCTAGTTTAATTTCTTTTGTTTTTCTTATCTTTATTTTAATTTTCTTAGCTAAAACTTTATCTCATTGTTTATTTTTGTTAATTATATTTATTTTTTCTCTTTTGTTGGTAATTATTTGAAGCTTTGAAGTATTTTAATGGAGTTTGGTGATGAGTATTTATGGATTTTTTTTATTTGCTCTTGAATCCTTCCCAAATTTTATTGATAATTTCTAATCTAATTTATTTTTAGTTTTTCATTGTTTATTTATAAATTTTAGTTAGTTCATGGTTTTTCTTAATTGTTCTTGTTACTTCATTTTGTCCTTGTTCATGTTTATCACATTAATGCTTTGAATGATTGATTATTATGTTGATAATGGATTTGGTGATTATGTTTATTAATAGTGAGTAATTTTTTAGGGTTGGGATTAACTCAATCCTTGTGATAACTTTATGATGATGATCTAGTTGATTTTGAGTTGATTAAAGGCTTAGATTGGAGGTTATTCCATCCATTGGCTAAAGATTATTATGATTGCTTCCAATATACCAACGAGGGTTGGATTTTGAGTAATCTAATCTTTGATCAATGGATGGATTCGGATGTAAGGGATCAATGAGTAAGCTAATTAATATTGGAGTTTATAATAGAGAAAGATTAGACATAACAACTCACATTGTATGAGGATATAAAGAGTAGAAGAACAATAAATGTAGTAAGGGTAATACGTTGTCGACTCGAGGTCGCGAACCAATACTAATTAATTTATTTATACTCCATTGTTGCACGTATCTGTTGAGAATACTTATCCTACTGCAACAGATTTGTTCTTCAAGGCTTCTACTCCAATAGACAGAAGACACAACTAGGTGATCAAGGTTTATAAGGAAGTCCAGGCTCTGCTCACCTTTGGATTACATCCTACAAGACATGTTTAGTTGCACGTGTTTATTGCAGCTTCCTATCTTAGTGTTTGTATAAGTTTGTTATATGGTCTTTTACACGTGTAAACATTAAATAGGCTAGCATTTGTTTCTGTTATTATCAGTGGCGCATCCAAGTTTCGGAGTCTCAAGGGGCATCAACTGATGGACAAAATTTTGGCAGAGTTTTAATTGTAAAATTAACAACTATTAAAGTTTTAAATACGACGTACCATAAAAACAAATGAAATAAAGTAAATCAACTGACTTAATTAAAAAAATAGGATGTAATAAAAACAGACAAAATTACTAAAATAATGGAGTATTTATTATCAAAAGACTTCAGTATTAGTTTATTACACTTTTATTCTTACCAATAAAAAAGTCTACTTTGAATTTTTTTTTAAAAAATGCCTAGGGGCACGTGACCCCGTGGGCTCTAACACAGTTCCGCCACTGGTTCTTATGTACCAAAATTAGTTACAACTATCTTTATTTAGCATAGATTGTTGTTCTCCCTATATATAGGTCTTGTATTTCCCTCCTTGAATTAATAAATAAAGTTAATACTTTCATATTCATTTTCTATTCTTTCCTTCTGCTCTCACAAAGTATCATAGTTTAACATGGTATCGGAGCTATCTTATTTTTTTTTGTCTTTTTTCAAGAGTCTTTTTCCCTTGCTTCAAAGATCTTTTTTCTGCAGTTCATAATGGTGAATCGGTTCTCCAATAGCAACAATGGTAATGCTCCTATGGATCCAATGATGAGCCTTGCATCAGTGTATTTTCTTAATCCTTCTAACAATAATCAAAAGCTTGTGAGTATTGTATTCACAAGTATTGGGTTTGCAAATTGGAAGAGGATAATGGTGATTGCATTATCAGCGAAAACAAACTTGGGTTTGTGGATGGTTGTTTAACAAGACCCACAAATCACCCCATAAATTCTAAAGCATGGGATAGAGTAGACAATATGATTATGGGTTAGATATAGCCTCTCTTGAGGACTCAATTGCCAAAATGATTTGTCTTACAACACCCCTAGGGAAATTTGGATTGAACTTGGTGAAAGGTATGGCCAAATTTCAAATGCCCAAATGTTCTCCCTTCAAGAAGAGATGCATAATTTAATTCAAACCCTAGACATGTCTATTTATAATTTTTTTCACCAAGATCAAAACCTTATGAGATGAATTTGATTGTCTTAATCCTATACCAACATGCTATTGTTCTGTTGCATCTATATGTACATGTGAACTAGCCAAAAAGTGCTTCAAGATGTAACAAAATAGCAAGGTTATTAGTTTTTTGATGAAACTAAACAACAAGTTTAAACAAGTAATTAAGAACACAGTGGTTCTGATGAAAGCATATCCACTTAGGTGAATCTAAAACGAGCCACAATTTACATTTCCATATGAACAATTTTTAGGGGTATTTTTCTGAAGACTTCCAAATTCTCCCTTCTAGCGGAATCACCATCACAGTGATGTCGTCATGGTATTTCCGGCGATCACCTTGTGGGATATCTGACAAGTCATGAAAATCCATACCTGTACGCACTCAAGATAACAATTTATCAGATATGTCGGTGTAACTAGGTCATTTAAGAGAACCTTTTAAGGGCATTTAGAGAGGTCTGAGGAAATTGAGAAATATGAGGATGAGTGGATTCAATCATAATCAACAAATTACTTTTATTTCCTCAAGATCTAAACATCTTAGCAAAATGATATACTGACTTAAATAGATATTCATTTTTTTAAGCACCATTCAAATGAGAGCATAAGGCTTACTAAAGGGATGGTGTGCAAATTTTATTTAACCGCCAGCGCACGGTGTACGTGTTGATGCGGGTCGAACATAAGGAAACTAAGACAAGAAACTTGCTAATTTCTACTAAAAATTTCCTTGAAGAGAAAAAATGTATTAATTGGTTGTTTTCTAACAAACTGAAGATGCTATAAGAAAATGTGGTTGAAACTATATAATGAAATATCTAGGGTGTCGAAAATCCCGTAAAGTTTTGTATGATCAAACTCTCATTAGTGTCTATGAAATGTTGGAATAATTGTGTGATTCAATATGATCTTGTTAATCTCAAACGCTCTCTCTGTTGATTAACTATTAGATTTAGATCTTACTAATTCAATTTTCACACGCTGGTTTTGTTGAACGAATTCATATGAATTTAACTAAAATATACCCTAAAGTAAAGTTGATCCTAATCACACACGCTAGTTCTATTGACTAGTTCAACAAAGCATATCTAATCTAGGGTTATGGGCACAATTTAACCACTTTAATCCTAATTTCATAGACACATTCAATCATCAAATCATACTTGAATTATTGGTTCAAACCCTAACCCTAGAAAATTAATCTACACACTATTCATGGTGGAAACAATGAACACAAACCCTAGAATGAAACTAACCATGATAAAAGATAAGAATAATGAATTTTCAAGGAAAAAAATAATTAAGCTATGAAACAAATAGTTAAAAATCCAACAGATAAAAATAGGAAGAACAATACTACTTTTATTAAATGACAATTTCTAAGAAAATAATTAAAGTATGACAATTAAACTAATACAAATTTGATAAAGAAAGCTTAAACTAATAATGAGAAAGTAAATTAAAGACAAGAAATTAAAAGCTTACAAGAATTAAAATGGTGTTCAAATGGAGAGGAAGATGAAGGAGGAAGAAGGAGAAGAGGTTTTTAGTCTCCCTCCTTGTGCTCCTCAAAAAGTGGCTCCTCCAATCCCCCTTAGTCATCACTTAAAAAAACCCTAGGAATTTCATTAAAAATAAAGATAAAAGAAATAATACAAAATTAAACTAATGAAAAAAACTGGCTACACGGAATCCACGACAAGGAACCTGAGTCGGCTTTTTTGGCTTACAATTTCAGCAAACTTCTAATGATCGTCATTTCTTGCTCGGTTATCAGAATTGGACATATAATATACTGTTGGAAATTTATTCAAGTCTAGCTTCCGATGCCGTAAAGTTTACATTAATACGATCTTGTTATGAAATGTTATGGGAAAAAGAGTAGACATGTATTAAATTTCACCTCAAAACTCTTGCATTATAAACATTCTTCTACTCATTTCCTCATTTTCTTTGTATAACATCTTCAACCGAGCTCAAATCCCTTAAGTAAACTCTTCATCATTAAAACCACAAGAATTATGCTTAAAACAATCAAAACCGATCAAAATTAACATGAATAAACAAAATAGGTAAAGTAGCATAAATCTTCAAAATAAGCACGAAATTACTAACAACAACTATCATTAAGGAGTATAAAATGATATAAATAAGTGCAAATAATTGCACTTATCAAAATCCCCCATGCTTAACCTGTGAACGTAGCCAAGCAAATCAAGGTTGGCAATGAAAAATGAAGGTTAAGACACGATCTCCAAACCTAGTCTACTTCTTATGCCTCCCTTTCTGAAGCTCCTTTAATCCCTTAGTGTGACCAAGTGCTCCAAGAAAATCATACCACTTTCCCTCATACTTGTCACACTACAAACACAATAACAAGAGATGATTGAAAGTGAAGCATAACACCCTAAACATCAAGTTCCTTATAACTCCTAAAGACAATGGAAATGAAAAGATTCTACACTTATTCCTCAAATGTGACCTACCCACATACCTACCTTATGACTCCCGCTTCTTATGTCGCCGGCTCCAAGACCAAATTAGATACAAAAAATTTAGAAACTCTCTTTATCTCTCATTTTTCCTAGCAACTTATTTTTGGGTTTTCGTTTTAGCCACTCATTAATTTTTCCAAGTCTCACTCTCCTTTTGCCTAGACCTCATTCACAGGTTATTGGCAAGCATTCTAAAAAAAAATTCATTTTTTCTTCACTTTTTTCCTTTTTTTATTGAATAGGGGTAACAAAAATATGGAAAAAAACAAAAAAAAAAAATAATAATAGTAATAAAGTCCTAATCTAAGAAAGCAATAAAACTACACTAGAAAAGCAATAAAAACTACAACCAACAGGTGTAGACTCTCCCCATGCTTATCAAAATCATTGTCCTCAATGTTTAATAACGTAGCAAAGGAACTAAGACAATGAAATAAAAGCGCATATATATATATATATATATATATATATATATATATATATATATATATATATATATATATATATATATATATATATATATATATATATATATATATATATATATATATATATATATATATATATATATATATATATATATATTACGTACGCGTTTAGCAACGCTTTGAATTTGTTAAAGGAAAAATGAGTCGAAGACGTGCACAGTGTTATTTAAAGGAAAAATGACCAAAAGTATCCAATGCAAACTACAAACGCAAACTTAAAATAGACAAATTAGAGATTTTATGTGAACTTAAAAATCAAAAGATAAGCTCAATTTCAAAAATAAAACTTACTCTTCCACATATGGAGCCAGAATGATCGTGTGTTTAGACGCAAGGGAATTAGTCAAAGAAGTCTCAATGTATTCTCTGACGTCATTTGGATTATTTACACATTTAGTACCCGAAATCGACTTAGGACAAAACCATCCAAATTTTATTGGAGGTTCGCAAGAATTTAGCTCCTCGTAAGCCGCACTAAACTCACAAATTAGAAAATTTTGTCAGTAATTCGGTTATTAAAACAATTAAACAACAATGCCTAACTTGTAAGATAATGAACATCACCCCATGTAGACATGGATAAGAGCTACCTTCAATATCTCTCCTCTCAAAAATTGCCCAATGTCACTAGGACCAATAATTACAAACGGGCTCTTTAAAAAGCAGAATTTGTCCTTCTGCAGGTTTAGAATGATTGGGTCCGCCTCACTTATGCGAGATGTACAAGTGTGCAGCCATTTGCAATCTTGAGAGAGATCTTTTAGCTTCGCGTCAATCAAAATTGGAGTGCTTGGCATCTACTTTGACCCAGTCGACACCTTTGCTGAGGAACCGATCTCTCTCCAAGATCTCTTTGGACTCTTTTGCTATTTCAATTTATACAATTAAATCAGTGTAAGCATGCAATTAAAAAAATAAAAATAAATAAGATACAAATGATTCTTACCATGTTAGTGAATCGGACCCAAGCATATGGCCATGTGGCGAAATTACCTAGGGCGTTTGATAGTTTCTCAAGGCTCCATTCTGGCATTGGAACCGGGAGTGAGAAATATTCAAACCCCTTTAGAATAGTTTCCACGGTCACACTGATGTGGCCACTTGTAACAGGCATCGAATGCACTGTTTGGCCCTCTTTGGTTGGCTGGGCCACACCATATGCAACCTTAGTTATGTCGCCATCACTAGCAACAACTAACTGAGGCAACAAAAGAGAACAAGGAGTCGCCTTCTGAAAATTGTGTCGTTTAGTATAATAAGAATCATAATAAAGTATTAAAATGCGTTGCAATTTAAATCAATAAGTGATTATATATTCAAAAACTATGTACCTGTAGCGCTGGCTCCAGAGTTGGCTTCGGATTTTGAGCAGTGGTGTTTATGGTCTCCGGTGTGGGGTTTTCCCCTTCAGGGAAAGTAATGGGCAGGGGTGCTACGGGGGTAATGGGCTCGGGTGTTGGCTCGATCGAAGCATTAGGATCCCCATGTTGACTTTCCTGATCCTCGACATATTATGCCAAAAAGCTCATGTGTCTTTTCGGACCTCATCGTACGTTTTTTGGCCCAAGCGATGGTAAAACTTCCTTTTGCTTGCAGAATCAGAAGCTTTACCACGCTTTTCCTAATTAACCAATAGAAATTGAATGTCATGTATTAGTTTAATGACTGAATCAAAAGAAGTAAATTCAAATCAAAAACTATAATATAATATGAAATACTTACAACTTCTATGGGAGTTATTCTTTTGGCAACAAAGGCCTCCCAATCCCTCTTCGATATGTGACCCCATATTTCGTAGGGCATCTTCGAAGGTGCTTGCTCTCCACCTTCGTATCCCGTTTTGACCTTTTTTGTCATACGGGCACGCCTCTTTGTGATCCAGCCAGTTACTAGCTTGGATTTGAAATCTCTGAATCTTTCAGCAACAGCTGAAAGCTTGTCCTCATCGCTCTCGATGTGGAAAAGATTCTATAAAAAAAAGTTATATTTATTACTGTCAATTAAATTAATTTTAAAATGAAACTAAATGAGTAAAAATAGTAAAGTTGTTTACCACAGTATCATTCCATAGAGAGTTCTTCAAACCCTCTGGAACCTTGTTCCATGCGTCCAATATGGAAATCTTGCGGATACATAGGCCCACTTGTTTTCCATATTGCCTACGCCATTTTTCGCAGGGTTGACTAAATGCATTGTATTCCAAATGCATGGGTTCTGTGACTTTGAGGTTTTTCGTAGGATCTCACCCTTTTTCTTTTCTTACTAGGAGTGGGAGCATCCATTGGTGGGGCGTCTTTAGTCTCAAAATCATTGTCAATTGGTGGAGCGTCTTCAGCCATACGCTCATATCTCACAACTTGGTCCTCTTCACTATCGTAACTAAGATGCTCATTATCCGAGGTCTCAATCTCGGGGACAATTTCGTCTCTAAATAGATGCATTGTATATCAGTATCTGAAAGAGTATGAATAGAAATATATTAGAACATAAGCTAAGTAATATTTAGAATATGACTATGATTTACAATTCTAATACGTTCAACACAACAATATATAACAAATAGTGTTCTGTGCAAAGTTTCATGCAAAACAAACCAAATTTGAGCTACTTTATGCGCAAAAGTGCCAAAAAAACTTTTAAAAGCTTTAAATTCATACCTTGTGATGAATCACTTAATTCAAATGTATTCCTTCCGTGTGATCTACACGCATATAACCAACATCTACATCATCTACAACATCTTGATCCACTGATTTTGGATTGATAAAGGGAGGGGAGTCTTCAAAAGCTTCATATTCTTCCTCATCCTCAACATCACCTATACTAAGAATGCTTCTTTTTCCCGGTACAGCAATAGACCATTTTTTATCAGATGGGTCTACAATGTAGTATACTTGATTGGCTTGTGTGGCTAGTATGAATGGCTCCTCAGTATCACGCAAACGAGCTAAGTCTACAAGAGTGAATCCACAAGGGTCGTCATTTTTTATGCATCGTCGATTATTATCTACCCACTTACATTTGAAAAGACCAATATTGAAAGTAGAGTAGTCAAGCTCCCATATTTCATGTACCCAACCGTAGTATACCAATTTAGCATCAACCGGCGCTTGATCCTTCGCACTCGCGTAAAATGTAGATGACGCCAAACTAGAAACCCAACTATTTTGTAGATAAGATGACTTCTTGTGTTGACCCTCAGTCCAAAATGTGAAGCCATTGACATCGTCACCCTCATATTTGTTGACATTATCACGCGGACCAAAAGCTAACCACTTAACAATTTCGGATACACCCTTGAGTTCTTCGCATATTACTCTATTATGAAACCAATTAATAAACGTCTTGTTATGCAACAGCATGAATGCCCTATCTCCTTTAGAATGCGCGCAATATATCAAAATGCTCACTCAAAAAAGGATGAACTTCCGGAATATGATGCAACACATACAAGTGTGCTTGTAGAAGGCTGTCTCGAGGAGGTGTGACCGATTTGGAGCCAATTGTTCCTTTTCCCTCAAGCCTTCCTTCATGTCTAGAGATGGGAAGTCCAATAGGCTTTGCCATGGCCAAATACTCGGCTATAAAGTTACTAATCTCATCGCTCACAGTGCCTTGAATCATACTCCCCTCGGGTTGTGCTGGATTCCACACCTTCTTTTGTAAAACACCCATGTGTCTTTCAAAAGGATAACACCACCTTAGAAAAACTGGACCCAAAAGCTTGATCTCACGAACGAGATGGACAATAAGATGAACCATTATGTCAAAGAAAGAAGGTGGAAAATACATCTCAAACTTGCATAAATTTAAAATCGCGTCGAGTTGAAGTGCATCAAGTTTAAAGGGATCAAGAACTTTACTACAAATTGTGCTGAAAAACGAACATAGGTCGGTAATAGCATATCTCACATGTTTTGGCAGTATTCCACATATTGCAATTGGTAACAACACTTGCATCATTACATGTCGTGAGATTTCATGCTTCCAAACTTCAGCTCACCATTTAGGCTCACAAATCTCTTCATATTGGATGAATACCTAGACGGAACCTTAATGCCATACAAACACTCACAAAATGTCCGCTTCTCTGCTTTGGACAATGTGTAGCAAGCTGGAGGCAAATAAACTTTGTCATTACTCATCTTCTTCTTACTGCCACCAACTTCATCAGCTCTATTTCTTTTCTTACTCACCTTAACATGTGCCCACAACTCCAGACGAAGACCCTTACATTCAAACCAATCTCGCACGGCCCTAACATCCTTTGTCTTACCCGGAATGTTCATGAGAGTCCCGAGTATGGCATCGCATACATTTTTCTCTATATGCATAACGTCAAGACAATGCCTAACATGTAGATCTCTCCAATATGGAAGCTTCCAAAAGATTGATTCTTTTTTCCATAATCGGTCTTCACCCCCTTGCACTTTTCCGTTTTATCAAATACAGTCTCAACTCCCTTAACCTGTTCATAAATGTCATAACCGGTCAACGGTCGACGAGCTACACGGTCCTCAACCTCCCCGTTGAACAACTTCTTCTTCTTACGATATTGGTGGTCTCGTGGGAGGAACTTTCGATGTTGCATGAATACGTGTTTGCACTTAAGAATCCACGTGGATTCCATGTCATCGATACATATTGGGCATGCTTTCATCCCTTTGTTCTTATACCCAGATAAGTTGCCATATGCCGGAAAATCATTAACGTTGCATAAAAGCATTGCACGCAAGGTGAACTCCTCATCAGCATATGCATCAAACACTGAAACGCCTTCATCCCACATCTTTCTCAAATCCTCAACGAGAGGTGCAAGATAAACATCAATGTCATTGCCAGGTTTTTTAGGACTCGAGATAAGAAGCGAAAGCATAATGTACTTACGCTTCATACACAACCAAGGTGGCAAATTATAGATCACTAAAAGTATCGGCCAAGTACTATGTTGAGAACTAAGATTGCCGAATGGGTTCATTCCATCCGTACACAGTCCGAGCCTTAAATTACAAACTTGATCACCAAAAGTCTTATGCAACCTATCAATACTCTTCCACTCTGGAGAATCAGATGGATGTGTGAGAAAGTGACCTTTCTTCACCCAATCTGCATGCCACCTCAAATTTAACGCATCTTTCTTTATAGAAAACAAGCACTTGAATCTAGGTATTATTGGAAGATACCACAATACCTTAGTCGGGGGCCCTTTAGCATCTCTAGCCCCTTTACGCTTGTAGCGCGATAACCCACACCTAGGAAACTCTTCTAAGTTCTCGTTTTCATTCCGATACAACACACAATCATTCGGACAAGCATGAATCTTTTGGTACTCTAAGCCGAAAGGACACATGAGCTTTTTGGCATAATATGTCGACTTTGGAAGTTCATTTCCCTTAAGAAGCATCTCACCTAATGCTTCTAATAACATTGTGAAACTAACGTCACTCCAATTGAACTTTGACTTAATGTTGAAAATTGTCAACATTGTTGTTAGTTTGGTGAACTTTGTACATCCAGGGTACAAAAGCTTTTAAGAAGCCTCTGTCAACAAGTCAAAAACACGAGGACATTTTCCTAACTCATCCTCGACTCCCTTCATCATCTCATCAACACGATCCACATCCTCATCGACGTTCTCTTTATCTGTCTCATACCCATCAACATGATCTACTACATCCTCATTGACATTGGCCACATTATTGACGTCCTCAACAACACTTTTCTCTTTGTAAACTCCCTCCTCACCATGCCAAACCCAAACATGATATTGAGGCCTAAACCCACGTCGAAGTATGTGCTCCCTAAGGATATAAACACTATCTACCTTTGATACATTGCCACAAGTGACACATGGGCAATAAAAACCAACTCCCCCCGTCCTAACTTGATGTTCAACCGCAATACTACAAAATTCTAATACACCATCAATAAATTCAGACGATTCAATGCTTCCATACATCCAAGAACGATCTTTTGTCATCCTAATTAGTATGATTAATTAATTCAAAAAAAACTTAATACACAACTTTTAAACATATATACTTATTTATAACAAACATATTTAACCCTAAAAATTATATACTTTGAATAATTAACATTGTATACTTCATACTTCATATACTTCACATTCTAATTTTATATAACCAAACATATTCTAATTCTATATAACCAAACATATTCTAATTATATACTTCATACTTCAATATTAAGCTTAATAAAATTAAATCATTTAACCATAGAAATATAAGTATTCTAATTCTAATAATTAAAGACAAGTATAACAACAAACGCATTTTTAACAAAATATGCAAATAATTAACAAACCACACAAACCACATTCACAAATAATTACTAAATATGTAAATAATTAAAAAACCACATTTTTAATTAAATTACTAAATTACAAGTGAAACTATAAAAATATAAACTTGCGAAATTACAAAACAAATAATACCTAATTTTCGTATGTTATGATATTGCAAAAAACTTAAAGGTTTGAGAATTTCAAAAGACGAATAATACCTTAATTCGTGAGTCTTGAAGATGAACAAGACCAAATGCCTTTGGATTCAAACGGTTTCAAAGAATGATGAACAGTAGAAGTGGTGGGAGAAGAAGAATAGTCGAGCAGAT
>NC_080059.1:15178634-15218634 GCF_026212465.1 Amaranthus tricolor | reverse complement strand
TCAACATCCCATTCATCCACCAAAGCGTGCTAAAACTGGTAGAGGAAGAGGTAGAATTCTTTTAGCTGGAGGTCGAAGGCGAACTAGGATCGTTTGATGTCGAAAGTTCTTAACTTTCTACGCTTCCCTCCCCCCACACTGGTCATGCGATTTATGAGCTTAGTTATGGTCAAATGTGGTTGAAGATCTTCGAATGAACCTACAAAACGAACAAAGGTTACTAACCTGAAGGAGACACCCGGGAAAGCCCCTCCGATGCTTAAGTCAAAACGAGGTTGAATATATCAAATATGACAATGGAATTACTTAGAGAGAATTTGGGAGAAAAACTTACTTCATTAGGAAATTTTGTGAGTATTTATAGTCGTTGGCTCCGTACTGATATCGAAACTGACTGAATATGCTTTCGATCTGATATTGATGAAATAGACTGCTATATAACCAAAAATTGGGCTTTGAATAAAACATGGACTACGCGTTGACTAAATATAAGGCCCAATTAAAATTGGGGCCTTGGACCCAAAATAACTGAAGAATTTAACTCCCAAGATTAAGGTTCAACATGATCCGATTGTTGAGTGAAAATGTTGAGCTTTATTTTTACTCAGCCGCATACATGCTTGAGATTGATTCAGAAATCATTTCTCACGAACTAAGTATGGTTGAGCCCATGAAGCCTATGAAGCACAAAAAGATAAATGTGAAACTACAAAAAGACAAAATTATTGCGGGAAATCTCCTATAATTAAGACTGATATTCCTACGCAACCAAAAAAGCGCAACCTATTTCTTCCTACTTAAAAAACCAACTACACGTTTTAAATCAATCTATATGATGCCCGTTTTAAAGCTTAAAAGAATAAATATTTGAATACTTAAATTGTCAATTCTTATTATTACCCTCAACAAAGGTCTAACCCATAATGCTTTTAATTTATTAATTAATTATATATATATATATATATATATATATATATATATATATATATATATATATATATATATATATATATATATATATATATATATATATATATATATATATATCTGTGTGTGTGTGTGTGTGTGTGTGTATTTCTCTGTAATTAAAAATTCAAGATATAAATATAATAATAATTTTAGATATATATTAATTTGTAGTAATTTTTATATTGTTTGTTCTATATGAAGTTTATAAAGTAATGTCGTGTTTTTATAATTATTATAATCATATTATTTTGCAATGATTTTAGTTTGTTACCAAAGGAATTTGAGTTTGTTGAGAAAAATGATGCAAGTAGTTTGCAACTAAATAGTCATTGCAAAAACTAGCAATATCAATTATTAGCTAAATTTTTTCCTAACAATAGAGTCACTGTAAAAAAATATGTTATCATGTAATGCACCAAGTAAATTATTATTGTAAGTGAAAAATAAATTTTTAACAACAATAATTTGTTTTGCCAATAACATAATGTTTTGGCAACGACTTTTCTAGTGATTTCCTATAAGAAGATTTCATCCTGAGGGATGAGCCTTCCAGAGAAGGCATCTAGGTTAGGTATTTTAGAGGGATTGTTCACCTTGAAGATAACTCCCAATTCCCAAAAATAAGTTCTCACAAGATTACCTTATGATAAATGCTTTTTATTAGGTGGAATTGTTCACATTAGAAAAATTTTAATGGAGATTACTACAAAAATAATAGTTTGGGAGGTCAATTCCTCCTAAAGGAAAGCTCCTTGACAAAATAATTCCAATAATAATACCTCCCAAAAGAATCACTTCAAAAGAGAATAACCCCTATTAATTGGAACATTTTAAAGACACGGTTATTTCAAAAGAGCTTGTTTCCAAAAGGAGAGTTGTCCCCAAGACACGTTCCAAGACTCAAAGGTTTCCTGAAGGGAGAATATGCTAGCACCATTGTAGACGGATTAGTTCCCATAACAATGACAACAAGCCAAACCTTAGACCAATCTAGGTATTACATTTAGGAAATATTCTAAAATTTCATCAAGCATCTAACGTATGATGCATGGATGTAATGGAACAATGATGCTACGTTTTGATGCACACTAAAATGAACGGAGCAAAAGCTACTTTTCAAAAAAAAGTAATTAGCTTACTCATTTTGGGCGACAAGAGCTTCCATGTATTCAATGACCTACTTTACCTCTAATAAGGGAAGGTCATATCAGTAGAAAATTGACTTTAAGGTCTAAGCTAAGTAAAATATTGTTGGAAAAATGTACTACGTAACAACTGGCACTAAAATATAGGAAGGAATTTCCTAGCATTTAGGGTTTGTAGAGCTCCCAAATAATCTACCAGTATATATTCTCTTTGACTTGTGCAAAAATACGAAATTAATCCTAGTGCAAAAACAATCTTTGCACTAACTCAATTTATTTTGTCGGGTGCTTGGTAAAAACTAAAATAATAATAATAATAACAATATACTAAAACTAATACTAATTAAAAGAAACATAGTATACTAATAAGACTACTAATACTATGCTAATTATACGATTAAAACTATACTAATAGATGCAAGGTAAAATCACCTAGAATAATCCAATTTTTTTTATTTTCCTATAATAATTCCAACTTATTGATTAACTATGAATATTTTCAACTTTAGGGAGTATTTTCCTAGAGTAAACCCTATAATTAGATGACTTGCAATAACAAGTTTTATATTTTTTTAAAAAAAGATAAATTAAAAAAATGTCAAAATAATGTAAAAAAGTGTTTTTTTCTGATTTTTTTATTTTTCACAATATTTAATGTAAATTTAAAAATTCTTTAATTTTAAATTAATTTTCAGACTTCTTTTTTGGTAAATTACCTACTATAGCAGGTCATTTATTTATTCGAGTTTACTCTAGGCAAAATCCTTCTAAAGTTGGAATTATTCATGGTTAATAAAAAGATGGAATTGTTTTAGAAAAATCATGAAAACATTGAATTATTGTATGTAATTTTCGATCCAATATAATATTTTTAAGTTTAATATTATTAATGTTTTTAATTTCTACTAGTATGTGTATTATAACAACTGACTGAAAAATCACTACAATAATAAAACCATTTTGCGACAAAGCAAAAATTGTGTTTAACGACAAAGCGCTTTGTTGGTAGTTTTTTTTGCTAAAAAAATATTTTGTCACCAAAATTATCGCTAGCCTTAACAAAAGCAAATACATGTTGCCTAATTTGTCGCTAGTCTATTTCGAGGTTTCAAAAAAATAATTGAATATCAATTTTTTATTAATATTAAAAAATAATAGTAATTGTTTTGGTTGTGAAACGAGGAAGTGTAAGACACTCGTAATACTGGAGGTGGAAGCGTTGTCGGGAGCAGTAATTCGCGGAACGAAACAGACCTGAATTCCTGTAACACAACACGTTAGCCTTGCCCGGGGGGTGATCTCTCGGAAAACCCCTCCGACGCTCAAGTTAGAACGGAGATCCAAGATTAATGAATGAATGATGAGATGAAGAATGCAGAAATGTGAGTGTGAGGATGGAAGTTGCTTTGTATTTTTTGTGGACTAGTGAGGAGGGTTGAAAGAATTAGATAAAGGCTTCTTATCTGATGATCCTTCCTTACTGCTGGTTGTCTCTATTTATAATGGTGGAAAGGAATCATGATGGTGAGGAGTAATGGTTAGTTTCATAAGGGAAGTTAGGGTTTTTGGGAAGTTATTAGCCCATGGGCCAAGGAAGGAGGTTGGGCATTACTAGAAAAGCCCCTTGACCGAAAGTCAAGGTCAACTAATGAAGGTCAAAGGATATTTTAGTAATGTGATGTTACTTATTAAATAAATTAATAATAGAATAAATATTACCATAACAATAATAATTATTACTATTATTATTTAACAATAATAAAAAATATTCAATTATTTTTGTAAATAATACTCAAAAACTATACATAAAAAAGGTAAATGACATTCCTAATATCTCGCATAAGGCTAGGTCAGGGTGAAGATTTTCTTTTTCCTGAAAGATGCGGACAAATCATACATGTTCCCACAAGAGGGGAGTAAAGAGAGATGCGCGCAGTCAAGAAACCTCTCAATTGATATCTACGCCCAGTAAGGGTCGAACCTCGAACCTTCTAATCCACATGTAGATGCACATAATAAAAGATTCCAAAAAAAAACACCCACGAAAATGAACAAAATGAGACAAAAGGTTTAGCTATGAAGTTTTTGTCGCTAAACTTGTCGTCTAATTTGTCGCTTATGTCTAAATTTAAAAACCGAATAAAAGTTTAAAATCCGAATTAAAGTTTAGCGTCAAAAGGTTTATCGTCTAATTTATTGCTAAAATTAGACTTAAGCGAAACTCATACCCGAGAGCGCGGCCAAATGAGCCCCCCGGCTCGAGAAAGATAAAGAGACGTATCTACACGGGAAAGAAATTAAATGCCTATGAATAAGATAAATAAGTAGAACCAAGTACAAAATAAAAAGAAAACAATAATACTAATAATAAAAAGAATTAATATACTAAATGCATCGTTCATAAATATCGCTACACAAACGGTTAAATCGAGAAATGTTTCATTAAAAATTAACAAATATTTGTTTGCATAATTTTTAAGGAAGATTCATATAAATTAAAAATATTCAATGACATATGTTTAGCAAGTATATATAGAATATGAAATCATTTTTATTTATTGATAAAAAGTTAATAGTAATGATTGAACAAAGATATTTCGTGTATTCATATAGAAAGTTAATCTAATTCAATACTCCTCTCTTACTTAAAGTTATTCATACAAGGAATGTTCATGTGAATTAAAAGAATCTTTTTAATAATAAGTATACAATTTTATTGAATAATAAATTCAATGGAAAAAGTGAAGACCATAAGCATTAAAAAGTATTATAATAAACTTAGTGAAATAATATAACGACCCCAAATACTATTCAAAAAGTATTTTAATAAAGTTTGTGAAAAACGGGTAGAGGTCATAAGTAATATAAAAATGTTAAAATAAAGTTGGTAGAATACATATGTGACCATTAACATTAAAAAAATATTAAAATGAGGATAAACAAGGTTAATTATGTTCAAAATTTATGACATAAATAGAAAGAGTTTTTGGAGAAACAATAAATAAAATATAACACAAAATTCAAAAAAGAACGATCAACTTGATAAGATGATTCCAAAATATAGTTTTCCTTTTTATTGACTTAGAAAGATTACATGGTATTTCCCACAAATAAGAATGATTCAAGTCATCATTTACATATTCATACAATAATGTCAAACTGGAAAAACAATCAACCATTTAGCTAATAATGTCAAACTTCATTCAATAATCCTTGACCAGCATGCCTTCAATTGAAATCAATTAATTATTGACTTCATTATCCAGTCAGACCAGAGTTCAACTATAAAACCACAAACATTCTACTCACAAATTACAACACTTCCATTACATTACATTTCTATTTACTCAAACAAAAAACAAAAAATTACAAGAACTTTTACAATGACAACTAAGATATTTCAAAAGTTATTCTCATTCTTTTTGTTGCTTGCCATGATATCTGCCATGGCGAACGCTGAAGAATTGTCTTTAGATTATTATAAGTACTCGTGTCCTGGTGTCGAGGACATTGCTAAAAGGATTACTGAGCAATATATTTCTAATGTTCCCGGCTTTGCTCCCGGTTTGCTTAGAATGGTCTTTCATGACTGTTTTGTTAGGGTATATCTATTATTATTCCCTCTACTATAATACTTTCTTTATCATTTACTAACATTATAATTTATTCGATGCTAGTGTATTACTTAAAAGTTTTCCCAAACAACTTTAACTACCTATATTATTTCAAGTTTTCTCGTGTAATTTTCATAATTACAAAACAATATTAAAAACAAAAAAACTGCAAATTTACCGAATAAAATATTATATTCCTATATCATGTTTAGGTTTAAGTATTCAAGACATTTTTGACTTACTCTAAATTTAAAATGTTGTAATTTTATAGGGGTGTGACGCTTCTGTATTAATAGATCCAACAGAGTCCAACAACCAAACGGAGAAGACAGCTCTTCCCAACGTGACACTTAGGGGGTACGAAGTCATTAATGCAATCAAGTCCGCTCTAGAAAAACAATGTCCTGGTGTTGTTTCTTGTGCTGATATATTAGCTTTATCATCTCGAGATGCCATCCGAACGGTAAAAAACATTTCATGCATGATGGTATATGAATATGTCTTCTTAATTAACATGCATTATCGTTATTTAATTACATGTTACAGATAAATGGACCTTTTTGGGAAGTTCCTCTTGGTAGAAAGGATGGAAAAATCTCATTGGCTTCAGATGCAGATACTCTTTTACCATCTCCATTTTTCAACTTCTCAAGTCTTAAAGAAAACTTCGCATCATTGGGCCTAACTACAAAAGATTTGGTAGTCTTATTAGGTAAGTTTCAATTTCACTACAACATTCTTATTATATTTGAAAGTCAGCCACTATAAAATTTTCATTGCGATTTTGTAGGTTCTCACACCATTGGACAAGGTCACTGCTTCGTCTTTCAGAGCCGACTATACAATTTCTCGGGACGAGGTGACACAGATCCTTCATTGTCTCCTAGTTATGCTGCATTCTTAAAGACTAAATGCACGCCAAATCCAAATGACACCCAATCAGTTGTTCCATTGGATAGGATTACACCAAGAGTTTTTGATGAAAATTACTACGTTATGGTAAGCCAAAATAAAGGGCTATTCCATTCTGATGCTGCTCTTTTGACTAATGCTGAGACTAAGAGCTACATCTACCAGCAAATTAAAACTAAGAGATCAACTTTTGCTCAAGATTTTAGTGCATCTATGTCGAAGATGATTAAACTTGGGGTACTTACTGGTAATCAAGGTGAAGTTAGGAAGACATGTGGTGTTGTCAATGCATAAACTATGCTCTGGTTTTCGTCCCTCTCATTTGTGAACAAACAAACAAAATTGTTATTAGCAAACTTACAAAGACACAAAGTTTATATTTTGTTAGTAAATTTTTTTAATTTTATTGAAATAGAAATTAATAAACTTGAATATTTCTCGTAATTAGATAATCAGATATGTTTAATAACTGTTCATATCGCCTTTGTAAAAATCTTAAAAATAATATTTAAAAAAATTAATTAACTATTGTTATTGATTGGCAATGGCAATGAGAAGAATACTAATCGACATTTACTACAACTATAACAACTCATATAACACAACAACAATTAGCAACGAACTGGCAAGAATTAACAAATCATTTCCAAATCCAACCCTAATTCTCATACATCAAAAATAACAAATCTAACTTAGGCTCATAATAAAAATCCATGTATTACAGTAAAGTTTAACAAATGTAACTTGGAATAAGAAAAAAAGGAGTATCAAAAAGAATGTTATTGAATTTGGAAAAAAATTGCTTACAAGATTTTTTTTGAATCATTGAAATTGCTACCAAATCAAAATCAACCCTCATTAGATAAAAAAAAAAAAAAGAAATCAAAGAAGATGGTGTTTGGTGAAGATTTTACTATTCAATTGTAAATAATTATTTAGTAATCTAAGTAACTAATATATACGTATTTGCCACTAAAGAGAGGGAAAGAGGAGGGAAAAAAAGAGTCCTTTTTTGTATTTTTAGTTTTAAAATAAAATTATGGCACTCAATTATAACATGACATGTGACTTTCCAATTAAATGAGATAGAGTAACATGTTACTCTAGGTAGCTATAACCTGGTAGCTTTTTCATTTCAAATAGGAGCAAAAGGTTGGACCTTTGTAGAATAAACGTGAGGTTAGTTCTTTATTTGCAGACGAGCTAAAGGTTGACCTTTTAAAAGCAATTTTCCCTTTTTATTGGTGAATAGAAAATTTTATTACCAAGATCTAATTAAAATACAAACTTCAAGGGGAGTGCCTCGAATCATCTAGGATGGAACCAAGCTCAAACGCTAAAACCGATTCCAAGATTATACAATAAACAAAACCTAAACATGAATTATAAGAGACAAAGACAATATGGCTCAACTTAACTACATAGTTTATCAATCCAGCTTTTATGATCAGCACTACATCTAGCATTGCAATGTTAAGCAAACTTCCTATTTAACGCATGCTGCGATCTTCTGACGAGTAAGTATTATCCCCTTCCATACAGCTTGATTCCTTGCAAACCATATCCAGTAAATGATTGAACAGAAGCAAGCAAACCAGATCTTCCTTCTCACCATTGATCCCCTGATGTTGTGCATTTGTGAGAACACCTCTTGAATATTACTATGAGGAATCTTCAACCCAGCCCACGCCATAAATGATGCATAACATACAACACTGAAGGAGAAATTTTAGAAAAGGTAATCATTAGTATAACACCCCGAGATTTAAATGATGTAATTAATTAATATTATAATAATCGTTAGATATTTTATAATTACATTAAATTATTTTTAGTTAATTTTTAATATATTACTTTCATACACGAATTTAAATGTCTACAAGGTTATATAAAAAAATAGAGTTGCGATTACAAAAATATGGATCGTTTGAATTAAAATTATTACTTTATTTTTTTTGTGAGCACATTAAAGTTGAGTCTTTTAGTTGGGCCTTACAAGGAGGTCAATCAAAAATAAATCAATAAATAAGTATACAAATATATAGATAAGTGAATAAATAAATATATAGAATAAAGTGGTGACTTAGGGTTTGAGGTGAGACACTACCTCATTTTCAAACACAAAAACAAATCAGCTGACCTTATTCTCTTCTCCTTCACGGCTGTATCCTCACCACAACCCAAACCAACAGCTGCTGCTTCCACCATGGCTACCAGCAGCAGCCACGTTGTGGTTGTGCCCACGGCAGCAGCAGGCATCCTGCACCACCACTGGCGCCTTTGGGCTGCGCCTGTATCACCACACCACCATACCAACTCCATCCCTCTTCATTTTTCCGCTTACTTCACCTTAGTAAGCCATAACTCCCCTAAATGATTGATTTCTTGTTGTTTTAATTAGAATCTACAAAGTTTATGAGTTTTGGGTTGATTATGTATTAATTTTATTGAATTTTATTGTGGGTAATAATTAAATATGTTATCTTCGAACAATGAACTAACTAGGGTTTAATTTAGGGATGAAATTTTGATGGTGTGTGGTCTTATGTTATATGTTGATTGTATGATGATTGATGGGAATATTTTCATAAATTGTTTTAAGGCTTAGTTGTTTTAGTTATGATTATGATATATTTAGTTGGTAATGATTTTTATTATAGTTGACTAAAGAAATGGTTTTGGTTGCTAGTTGGAAGTAATAGTTGCTAATTATTGTGAATTACAAGTACTCTTAGTAGGCCGTTATTGAAGTTATAAATGCATAATTTTAGTAAAACCAAGAGCATAATGTCAACTTATCGTTGATGGTTGCTAAAGTTAGTTGTCATGTTGTTTTGATTATATTCTAGCTTTGGAGAATGTAACAAATGATATCGCGATTCGATAACTGTAAGATTTGCCTTATCGTTATATTAGTTTTATATTAAAATTGTAAAGCTTAGTTGTGATTAGTTGTTTTTGGGTAACGCGAACTGATAAACTCAAAACTAGTTGATGAAAAGGAATAATACACATATACTTTTGCTTTTATGTTGATGAAGAGGCTTATGTTGTGTTGAATTAATGATTTTTAACTTGTATTGAATGAGTTGTTTGCGTGCTAGAGTAATAGAAAACTCATGTCGAATGGGTGATAGCGGTTACTTATGTATTTAGTTGATATGACAAAGTAGTTTAAGGGGACTTATTAGTTCTATTCCTAACTATATATGTTCCCATTTCATAAGAGGAAGGTAGAACTTTAATTGGGTGATCTTTGTGACTTTTGATTGTGCAGTAACAGCTTACAGGTACATACACGTAGTAATTAATTATCATATTCATCGTTTTAAGGTATTATCAATAATTCATGATTATATGCATCGTGTTGGAATTATGGAGCGACAGAAAGTAAACTATGCTATCGAATAGTCATAATAGTGATATAGGCAAGTAGAATGAAAATATGAAGAGACTATGAGAATAAATTTCTAAATAGTAGAGAACGCACTATGATTGTTTATGGTATCGAAGTGATCCCCTAGTTATTGAGCCTTGATTAGGATAAGTTGGCGTGACTCAATTGGATTATCTATGGTTGATTTAGTAGTCCCCTAGGTGAGATCCGATGTGATTATCGTACGAGGGGTATGAGCATACTTTTCTAATTGGGCGCCGGGTGGCTGATATTGCCCCTTGATCGAGGTGTTACCATACGGGCCTTGCAAACTTCAATATGGTGGCCTCTTCACTAGATTAGCAACCCAGTGTGTTAGTTTTTCCCGAAGGTAGGACCTAAGAGGGTCAGCTGGAGGGGGTATGAGCTCATACTTTGTCATGGGCGCCGCATGGCCAATAACGCCCTTAGTCGTGTCACTATGCCATGAATAGAGAAAAGATCCACTACTTTTGAATATACTTCAAAGAATTAGAAGTTGAAGAGAAATCATGGGTAAATATAAGTGTTTAGTCAGATGAGTAAATTCATTATTGTTGTGCTATGTCGTCGTCTATTCCCTTGTTCTATGATTTTAATTGTTATAAGTTCATTGATTACTGACGTGTATGTGTTTGTTGTTGTTTATTCATGACTCTCTATGATGTTCCTGCTATGATACATTTGACTATGGTCATTATGTTGAGCAGCAGGAGGATCATAGTTTGACATAACAGGTATATCGCTTCTTTTGCATTGCATTGGGGGAAAGAGTGGAGTACGATTGTAGAAATTGTTATACAAGTTACCTAATGCTTAGTATGTAACACCCCGAGATTTTAATAATGAAATTATTTAATATTCTAATAACTTTTAAAGATTTTACAATTATATTAAATTATTTCTAAATTAGTTTAATAAATTTCTTGCATACATGAATGTAAATGTTAACTTATATATATATTAAAAATATAGTTACGATATCTTAAATAAAGAGGTTCGAATCAAAATGATTATTTATTAAAATGTTTGAGCCCACGAAGGTGAGTTCCTTAGTTGGTCTCGCAAGAAAATAAATCGAAAAAAAAAAAAAAAATAATAATAATAATAATAATGAGTATAAAAACCGTGAAACCCTAATGCTCTTGGGAGAGCCGTCACTCCCTTCCCCTTCTCCTCCTTCTTTCTCTTCTTCTTCCTTCCTCCCTCACTCCCGCACCCTTTCTCTTTCCTACACCAGCAGTGGCGGCACACCACCACCAGCCACATTTCCTTGCCGTAGCTGCCAGCAGCCGCCAATAGGTGGCGTTTGCCTCCTCACAGAAGCAGCCACGGCTGCGTTCTTCCCCACCAACAGCAGCTGAGCTGCACAATCAATCGTGTAGCTTTTTTTTTCTTGTGCCGCCAGCAACTGGCTGCTGGGCAGCCGGTTTTGGTCCTGCGCCACTGCCTTCGCGACCTCCTCTCATTTCTTCATCCTTTTGCTAGTTTTATTTTGTGAGCCATCTCCTTACTCTTATTTGATTTCATCTTTGTTCCAATTAAAATTTATAAAGTTTATGAGGAAAGTATTGAAATTTGTATGATTGTTATTGAATCTTGTTATGAGTGAGAATTGGATTGATGATTTGAATGTACTTATGAATTGGGTTTTTGAAATGTGGATGAAAAGTGTTGAATTTTGTGTTATTTTTCATTGAATTCTTTTGTGGTTAAGAGTTTAATTGATGAATTGAACATATTCATGATTTAAGGTTTGAAGTGTGATTAGAAATTATGGGATTTGTGCTGATTGTATATTAGTTTGGTTTAATCCTATCATAGGTAATAGAAATAGTGTTATCTTTGGACATGAAATAATTAGAGTTGATTTAGAAATGAGATTTCTAGTAGTGTGTGTAGTGTATGCTACTTTGGTGGTGTGGTGATTAATAGAATAGCCTTATAAATTATTTTAAGACTTGGTTGATTATCGTTGTGGTAATTAGTAATGATTTTGATTATAGTTGACAATAAAAAAAAATGGTTTTGGTTGTTAATTGAGAGTAGTAGTTGCTAATTGTTAGTGACTTAATTGTTAGAATTACTAATACCACATTGGGTTGTTATTGAAATCATAAACACATAATTGTAATGAGCCATGAACATAGCGTCAACTGTTAAGAATTATTGAAGTTACTTGTACGATGTCTTGATTTTAGCTCAACCTTGGAGAATATAATAAATGATGTTGTTGTGCGATAACCTTAAGATTCGTTCTTGTCGTCATATTAGCACTACACTAACATTGTGAGACTTAAGTCTGAATCGTCGTTTTATTTCAAGATAATGTGAATCGTTGTAACTCAAAGTTAGCTGGTGTAATGAAACACTTGACATAATCCTTTTATTCTTTGTCGATGGAAAACCTTGTGTTATTGTCGAATTGACGATTATGCTTGGTGTTGAACGAGATGCGTACGTGTTAGAAGTAATTGAAATCTTGTCGTGAATGGATGATTGTGGTTACTTTGGCTTTTAGCTGGTATGACAAAGTAGTTAAGGGAACTTATTAGTTCTACTTATAACTTATATAGGTGCCCATTTCGTAAAAAGAAAGTAGAGCCTTAGTTGGGCGATTTTGTGACTTTTGATCGTGCAGTAACGCTTACAGGTACGTACACGCAGTAACGTACTCTCATACGCAATTTCTATTTAAGACATTTTTTGTTCATTGTAATAATATGCACTGCATCAAAACTGAGATACTAGCGAGTACGCCTTATACGAAACGCCGTCGACTAGGAAATTCTTGCGCTTAGAATAGTTATAGAAAATGAAAGTGTTAGTAGGAGGCGGGGACCACCCCTCTTATTCATTTAAGAATTAGATTATGCCTAATTGGAGTTAGAATGATTCCTTTATAGGTGAATTTCATATTTTATTGAGTGGCTCAGTGGGTTTTGGTGCGCTGCTATCCCAGGGCGCTCATTAATAGTTGAGAGTGGAAGTTATTCCCATCTGATAAGGTACTATATTATGATTAGCTGGCGTGACTTAACTGGATTATGTCCGGTTGTTTTATTAGTCCCCTAGGTGAGGTTCGACGGGACCACCGTAAGGGGGGTATGAGCATGCTTGGGTCACTGGGCGCCGGATGGCCGATACCTCCCCTTGACCGAGGTGATACCATGCGGGCCTTGAAAACCCCAATATGGTGGCCTCTTCACTGGTTTAGTACCCCAGTGTGTTAGGTTTTTCCCGAAGGTAGGACCCGAGAGGGTCAGCTGGAGGGGGCATGAGCTCATACTTTGCCAATGGGCGCCGGATGGCCGATAACGCCTTTGGCCGTGTCACTATGCCAGGAAGTAGAGAAAAGATCCACTGATAGAAAACTATTCAGTGATAGAAAATTTATTCATTGATCGAGAGTTATTTATTGATAGTAGGTTCATTCTTTGGTAGAAAGCTTATGCGTTGATAAAACGTTTACTCTTTGATAGAATATTTACTCATTGATAGAACATCTACTTATTGATAGAATAGTTTATGCTAGCAAGAAGTGTGCCTAAGTTAAGTTACCTCAAGGGTATTACGGACTATGATCAAACTTACCTTAAGATAGACAAGCTCTATAAGGTCATGTGTTAGGTATTCTGTTAATGCCTTGGTCGAGTTGATACTATACGTGTTTTGCAGGGGTTATGTTTAAAAAGAGGAGCGTGAAGACCTGCATTCTACCCAAGAACACATGGTTCGGGTTAGAAAGCACGTAGTGAAATTAAGAAGTATAAGTGGCCGATAAACGGTTACTACATGTGCTGGTGTCTTATGAAATCGTCTTATGTTGTTTTATAACATAACGTTATCTAGTAGTTGGCCTTATTATATTTGATGCTAGTTACTGACGTGTACGTGTTTTTGTTTATATTTGTTTGTTGATGACTTTCTATGATTGTCCTGCTATGACACATTGGCCGTTGGTTTAATGTCGAGCATTAGGGGGATCATAGACAAGCGTAGCAGGTACTGGAGCTTCTTTTGCGTTGCATTGCATTTGGGGAGAGTTAAGTCTTTTTAAAACGCAAACGTCGACAATGGAACCACGATCCATGCTTGGCATGTTTATTTGAGAAGCCGGCGATGAATTATTCCGCCGTGACATAGCTTTGATAGGCTGTTGGTGCCTTTACTTTATTAGTTTCTGAATTAGCTTTTGTTTTTCTACAAAGACGCACAGTTTTAAGGTAGATGCGGTCAAAATTTCCACTCACCTTTTTAAAGTTAATAATTAAAGTTTATCTAAATTCTTTTTCCTTTTCTTTTATGTAACACCCGAATTTCCTCCCGTCCTTTACGGTTTTGGTTTCGTTAAGGGGTCGGAAATTCTGGGGTGTCACATAGTAGCTCTTACATTACTTGTAAATTTTTCTTTTGGGGTTGTATAATTCTTTTGTATGGAGCCATGTGACTCCTTGTATGATCCATAGTTCCGCTGCATAGTTTTTAGATGTATGACAGCAATGAATATTCTGTTAGTATCTGTCAAACCGATGCGTTAACACTAGAACCACGATCCTCGTTAGAGTTGATGATTTGAGGAGCTGACGATAATTCATCCCGTCATGACATATTTTTGAAACGCATTAAAGACCTCAGATTAGTTTAGTTATGTTATATCTGTATATCCTTGTCATATCCTCAGTTTTTAGTAGAAATGTTGCCGAAATTTCCACTCACCTCTTTAAAGTTAATGTTTAACGTTTATTTAATTTCGTTTCCTTTTTCTTTTTATGTAACACCTGAATTTCCTCCCGTCCTTCACGATTTTGGTTTTATTTAAGGGGTTAGAAATTCAGGGGTGTTACAGGTGGTTACCAGAGCCAGTGGTTCCTATTTTGACGCTTGTGTTTTAAAGTTCTTTAAGAAATTTTTTGAAGTTAACGTTACGCGTGAGAGTTGGGGTTGATATGGGATAGATATACGAGTAATTTTTTGGATTGTGATTATCATTTCATGTGCATAAGTAGAATAAAGTTTAGTAACTTAATATTAGACACATAAGTGTAAGTTGTTCACACTTATGACTTTCTTACGAACATTGGCTTACTTAATAGGTGCTAGTTACGATCTTTGCAATATTGAGCATTATTTAGTGTTAGTGAATCATTTGGTACAACCTAATAAATTTTGTATAATAATACATAAATGTAATGTTAATTTGAACCTTATTGGTATGAGAAGGTTAATGAGTTACGTCTTGGGTGCTCGAGAATCTATATATGACAATATTCATTTCCTATTCGTGAATTCCGTCTTTCTACTGTTCATTTACGAAATCCTTTGAACCAAGATTATACAGTTCGTGTTTGCAACTGAAAATAAAGATAAGTGTAATATTATATAAGGTTGATCATCATGGAGGTAGGAGTACGCATGTAGTTAAGTTTAGATAGTGAGTTAAGATTTTTGACACCACACTTCCTTGTCATTTTGGCATAGGTGGAAAAATAAACTTATATTCGTGTTGGATATGATGATAACAGGAAATGCCTCCTCTATTTAGCAAGTGTTTAACACAACGCTCTTCTAGTAAGGCACTATTGTGAGCTGGTTATGGAACTGGTTGAGGAAAGGAGGTCAAAGTCTAAGTCGATAGTAGAGATAGCTAACTCTATGAGGAGGAGAATCTCTCAGAACAAACCTCCTACACACTCAGGGGCTGGAAAACCTGCAGCTTTGGAAAGTTGGTTGTGAGAGTTTAACAAATTGTTCAGTGTGATGCAATGCCTTGAGAACTTGAGGGTAGACCGGGCTGCATTCTACCTTCAAGAAGAGGCAGACTATTGGTGGCCAAACGCAAAAGATAACGTGATGAGTGATCCCGATAATCTGCTGAGTTGGAAGGAATTCAAGACGATGATTCGAGAAATGTTTTACCCTCTGCATATCAGGAAGCAAAAGTCCAATGAATTTGCTAGGCTTGAGATAGGCGAAATGTCCATGGATGAATAATACGAAAATTCATGCAATATGACAAATACTGCCCTAATGACGTCCCTACCGAAGAAAAGAAGATCTAAAGATTTGAATTAGGATTGGTGAATGAGGTGCAAGTTCACATGGATAGCGAAAGACACAACATTTTGGACGCTATGTACCAAAGGGTTGCATAAGTTGGGAGCTTGATTAAGATGAATAAAGGAAAAAAGCCTGAGATGAGTAGTGTGGCAGCCACCAGTGGGGAGAAAAGGAAGGAGAGGTTTATTCAGCAAACTTCCATAACAACAAGAGACATCGAAGCTTCAATAACCAACACCTCGAGAATGGGAGATATGGTAAGCCTCAGTTGGGAGGTGCCAATGATCGGAAGGTGATCAAGGATTGTTATGTCAAGGAAAAGGTCTACTTCTACGCCAAGTGACTCAACAATCACCCGGGGAAAGACTGCAATGGAAACTTGGTGGAATTCTACGCCAACTCAACAACATATTGGTCAACAAAACTCTAAGCCGGGAAATTTCGAAAATAATAAGAACGGGAACAACCACAGTGGTAGGAATCAGAACCATCAGAGGAATTGGAATGGAAGCCGCACTCCTCAAAGTAGCTTCAAGTCTGGAGGATTTAATGGGAACAACACCGAGAATGGCAATAGAGGAGTCAGTACAACTGTAGCTCATCCGACTATTGGGAGGTTGAGAGATATCAATAGCAAGGAGGCAGAGTTGGCAAGAGATGTGGTGACAGGTATGTTCTAAGTGAATTTAGTACCTGTTAAAGTATTCTTTGATACTGGAGCATTTGATTCTTTTGTATGCATATTGAAGATTGAGACGTTAGGATTAAAGAGCTTTGAATCCACGTCTAATGTCGTAGAGATTCCATCGGGAGAGTGTACTAGGTATATAGAGGAGTTTCTTTGACTATAGGGGATGTCATTTTTCCTAGTGACTTCTATGAGCTTGATATGTATGACTTAGACATTATTCTCAGGATGGATTGGTTAGGTCATTTTAAGGCAGAGATTGAGTGTGATAAACAAGAAGTAAGGCTTGTGAGGCCTAAGGGAAAAAGGGTAAAGTATAATAAGGGTACTTCGGACTTACGGGCTAAAGTGGTATCTTCCTTGAGGATGAAAGGATTACTGAGACAAGGATTACCATGTTACTTCTGTAATGTTTGAAGGATAGAGGACGAGGCTGTGACCCCTAAATCTGTTCCTAGCGTAAAAGAGTTTATGGATGTCTTTTCAGATGAAATACTTAGAATGCCACCTACTTGAGACTTCAAATTTACCATAGACTTAATACCGGGGACGAGACCTATATCTAGAGCACCTTATAGGATGGCACCAGCAGAGATGAAAGAATTGAGAAAGCAAGTAGAAGAGTTGTTAGAGAAAGGGTACATAAGTCCCAGTGTTTCGCCCTGGGGGCACCTGTGTTGTTTGTTCACAAAAAGGATGGGAGTATGAGACTATGCATAGATTACCGTGATTTGAACAAGGAAACTGTGACAAACAAATATCCTTTACCGAGGATTGACGACTTGTTTGACCGACTTAAGGGAACTGAAATTTTTTCCAAGATCGACTTGAGGTCTAGCTATCATTAGTTGAGTATTTCTGAGACAAATATATCAAAGACGGCCTTTAGGACTTGCTAGGGGCATTTTGAGTTTACAGTCATGCCATTTGAGTTGACAAATGCACCATTAGTTTTTATGTGTATCATGAATCGGGTATTTAGTGCATGTCTTGATAAGTTCATCGTGGTCTTCACCGATGATATCTTAGTGTATTCTAAGGATGAGGGAGAGCACGAGCAGCATTTGAGGAATGTATTGCAGATACTTCGGGAGAATCAATCGTATGACAAATTTTCTAAGTGTGAGTTTTGGCTTGAGAAAGTAACATTCCTAGGGCATTTTGTATCCAAGGAGGGAGTTGCCGTGGATCTAGCTAAGATTGAGATGGTGAGGGATTGGCTAGTTAATTATTATAGAAGATTTTTGAAGGACTTCTCGAAGATTGCCCGACAGATGACCAATTTGATGAAGAAAGACGAGAAATTTGAGTGGACTGAGGAGTGTGAGGAAGCCTTCCAAATATTGAAGGAGAGATTGACTACTACATCGGTTTTAACCCGTTCAGATAGCACATCTGAATATCTTGTGTATAATGATGCCTCGAAAAATGGGTTAGGGTGTGTGTTGATGCAAGATCGAAAGCTATTGCTTATACATCAAGGCAACTTACACCACATGAAGTTAATTACCCGACTCATAATTTAGAGCTACCAACCATTGTCTTTGTTCTGGAAATTTGGAGACATTACTTGTGCGGAGTGAAGTGCAAGATTTATACTGATCATCACAGCTTACAATACTTGTACACACAACAAATTTTGAACAAGAGCCAGCGAAGCTAGCCAGAGTTGATTAATGACTCTGAGGTGGAGTTTAATTACCATGAGGGTAAGGTGAACGTGGTAGCCGATGCTTTGAGTAGAAAGACCAATCATTTCGTATCTTCCTTGATTGTTCCTAGAGAGTTGAAAAGAGACATAGAAAGATTAAATCTCGAGATTGTGCAACACGGGAAGCTAGATTCTCGGTTAGTAGCCTTATCTATCCGACCTTCAATTTTTGAGGAAATTTTAACAAATTAAGTGAGTGACTCCTTATTAGAGAAAATGAGGGAGCAAGTTAAAAGGGAAAGCTGAAGGATTCATGTTATTTGAGGATGGTAGCGTTCGATACAAGGATCGATGGCGTGTACCTTCTACTTGTACAGAGCTCAAGGATAAAATCTTGACAGAGGCTCATAGTTGAAAGTATTCTGTTCATCCGGGATAGGATAAAATGTATCAAGACTTGAAGCAAGCATTCTGGTGGTCTGAGATGAAAAGAGATATTGCTAAATTTGTTTCCAAGTGTCTGACATGTCAAAAAGTCAAAAGTGAACATAAGAGGCCTGAAGGTTTACTCCAACCATTGGATATTCCTGTTTGGAAGTGGGATGACATCTCCATGAAATTTGTTTTGGGTTTATCGAGGACTAGGTAGCGAAATGATACGTTATGGGTAGTCGTGGATAGACTCACCAAGAGTGCTAGGTTCATTCCGATGAACAATCAGTGGGATATAGATCAGTTGGCGTGAGCTTACCTTAAGAATGTTTTGCAATATCATGGTGTCCCTAGATCTATAGTGTCTGATCATGATACTAGATATGTGTCAAAATTTTGGGAAGCATTTCAGGCAGCTTTGGATACTAGATATCTTGTTGTTTTAATTAGAATCTACCAAGTTTATGAGTTTTGGGTTGATTATGTATTAATTTTATTAAATTTTATTGTGGGTAATAATTCAATATGTTATCTTTGAACAATGAATTGATTAGGGTTTAATTTAGGGATGAAATTTTGATGGTGTGTGCTCTTATGTTATATGTTGGTGGTGCGATGGTTGAGGGATGAGAATATTTTCATAAATTGTTTTAAGGCTTAGTCGTGTTAGTTATGATTATGATATATTTTGTTGGTAATGATTTTTATTTTAGTTGACTATAGAAAAAAAATTCGAAAAGAACAACTATGAAATTCAAAAAAAGAAAAAAAGAAAAAAAAAAAGACAAAACCATCCATGAAATAATACATATTCCAACAATGTAAGTTAAAATTTCGGCAGCCATGAAAGTAAATATGAAATTATATGAAATTTTAAAAGAAAAACCCATGAAAATGAACAAACTCAAACAAAAATAGCCATATAATTGAACATGAAACATCACATAAACAATGAACCACATCAACCATGAAATTTGACAACAAAAAACATAGTTGAAGTATGAGATTATGAGTTAGCTGTGGAAAGGGAAGAAACCACTGGACAATCATTGGAAAGCCGTTGAATTTAATGGTGAAACATAGAGAGAAGGAGGAGAAATTTTAGTAAGTAAAAAGAAGTTGGAGAAAGAGAGAAAAAGGTTTGTAAATTGAAATGAAAAAGGATTTGAAGTCCAAATTTAAAATTCAGATACAAGTTTAGCGACAAAAAATTTATTGCGTAATTTATCGCTAAATAATGCTCGTTTGATTTTGAAAATAGGAAATAATTTATTTATGAGGTTTCTATCGCTAAATTTATCACTAGAACTACAAATATAAATGCGTCTAGGTCTGCATTCCCATCTAGTTGATACTAATCCAAACTCGGCAGTTGGCCCCAATATATCCGTAATCTAGCATCTAGGTTTACAAATTATTATGTACTCCTATTTGCATTGCTTGAATAAACACATTTTTTATTAATATTAAATTGCTATTATACGTTAAGTGTGAACTACTATACAAATGATAAATTATCATTATTACTTCTTTTTCGGCGATACTCACTATACAATAATTTTTAACACTATTTATCATTTTAGCTTATTTTATACATTGCGGCTAATATTTTAGAAAAAAATATAGGCAAGTATGATGTTGTTTAAATGGTCTAATCGCATACTTTAATAATATTTTAAGTTTTTATAATTTTTAAATGTGAATATTTTAATATATAAACGATCAAAATAGCACATTATATTGCATAAAAATAAAATATAGCAAGTACGGTGAAATGGAGGAAGTATGTATAAAGGTGCAAGTTTATACAATTTGTGTATGGCACATATATAATATAGCTATTAATGAATTTTTGTTTTCATAAATTTTAAGCAACATTCATATAAATCAAAATACAATATTCATTGACATATTTTTAGGAAATATGTATAGAGTATAATGATCAAATCATTTTTATTATTGAAAAGAAGATAATAGTAAAGATTGAATTAAGAAATTTTCGTGTAGTCATACAAGAAGTTAAGCTAATTTAATACTTTCTTTGTTGCTTAAAATTGTTCTCGCAAGGAATATTAGCGAAATAGTGGGACAATATATAATTTAATACTTCCTCGTTCCTTAAATTGTTCTCACAAGGAATGAATATATTATTAATAATAAATTTGACAGGGGGAAGTGGTTACTACAAACACTACAAGAAAACTTGTTTTTAGCAACAAGTTTTAGCAACGACTATATTTTTTTCGTTGCGAAAAATACAAGTTGTTGCAAAATCCGTTGTTGTTGCTAAATAATCGTTGCCATAAAAAAAATAAACTTCCCCACCCCTTAAAATAATTTCCCGGTATAATCCAATTTTTTGCAACAAACAATTTAGTTGTTAAATTTAAATAAATAATTCGTAATTGTACATATTGTTGCAAAAAATATTTAAATATACAGATACAATAAAGTCGTTGCAAAAACCTTATACTAATAATTTTTTTTTTCATCTCCCTCTCAAATTAGAACCCCAATCCCTCACAATCTCCATTTCCCTCCCTCGCATTTTCAGAAAACCCTATTCCCTCACAAACCCGATTCCCTCACAAATCCTATTCCTGCACATCGGAGCTTAGCGATTGCCGCCTATACACCGGAGCTTCTGCCGCCTGCACGCCGGAGTTCCAGCCGCCTTTAGTACACCGGTGCTACCGCCTTCTGCACATACGCCTTTCAAATAACCCAACGACAGGTTTTTTTTTTTTGCCTTTTTGTTTCTTTGAATTTCTTGTTCTTATTTCTTGTTGCTTTCAATTTACGGGTTGATCTTTGAATTTCTTGAGCTTTGTTGTAATTATCAGATTAATGTATGTGTATTTCGTCAGTTTGAAATGTTGGGTTGTGCGAATTTTAACCCTCTTGGCAGTGAAGGAACTAGAATTCGTGTTTTTCTTCGGCTTTGTTCTAATTATTAGATTTATGTATGCGTATTTCATGATTTTGAAATGTTGGGTTGTATTTCATGACATAGATTAACCTTTTTCTTGTTCTTTTTCTTGTTCTTTGAATTTCTAGGTTGTTTTTATCCTTTCAATTTTTGGGTTATAGATTAAACCCACAACTGGTAATCTTTGTGAAATTTATGTGATTGATTTTGTGAAATTTATGCAATTTAGAGCATTTTGAGAGTAATTTGATTGGAAAAACTGTTAGGGTTTATGTTTAGGGTCGTGTTTAACTCAAATGAGATTTTATTTATTTAGGGCCTTTCACGGGCCCCTCGTCATCATTAAGGTCTTCGAAGATAACGTTTTAGTCTTCGAAGATAACGTTTTAGTCTTCGAAAACGTTGATGGGAAGATGTTTCCAGTTTTTAATTTATCGTATTGCTGCTCTTCCTAAAATATTGCTGATTTTTACTTTCCAATCTGTTGTTGCAATCAACCAATGCAGGCTAAACGTTTTAGTTCGACACCTGATGTGGATAACAGTCCAAAGTCTTTGTTAGCCTTCAATGGTAATTATAGTGTTCATGGCCTATACGATTTTCTGCTAAATTACAGGTACATGAAGTTGCAACTGTTTTGATAGAAGTTGACGTTTCTTCCAGTTTGTCACTTTAGTTAGCTTGCTTTTACAGATCATTGTTGACTAATTTATCTTTTTTATCAATGTTGCAAAATTTGTTGTAGCACCAAGGAAAGTCCTCTCTTCTAGTATTCAGGTTATATATGTGACACTGTTTTTCATTCAAATTAGTTTAATATTTTTGCTGAAATTGACAGTTTTTCTAAATGCAATACTGGAACTAGTTTCTTCTCTTCATTTTAACAATAAGGTTTGTCACAGCAAGTGAGTAGTCAGTTTATGTTCCAAAAATGTTTGCTAAATTCGTAGCATCCGTACAAGTGAAGGAAATGGAAACAAATGTCATTAATGTGAAGTTATAATTATTCCTTTTAGGAGCTATTTGGTATGAGAAGTGTAAATGAAATGTAAAGAGAATCCTTATAGAGGGGTAATGGCATTGTTAAGTAGTATTGTTATTAATTGTTTGGTATAAAGAGGGGTAAGGGTGTGGTAATGGTGATATAGGAGATGAGGATGAGTTCACTTGTTTATTTATTACCTCCCATGTCATTGTTGTAACAATGTAAAAGAATATGTGATGAATTGGGTCAAAGTGTCCAAGGGCATTATCCATATTTCACTATTAATTAGTCTTTGTATGTTAGTTAGAATATTGTTATTTTTAGTTATTTTATAGGGCTTAAGCTACATATAGAGCCAGCCTTGTAATGTTTAGTTAGTTTTTTGGATAATAAGAACAAGGCACAATCCTTGAGAGTCAAGAGCAGACTCGAATTGCTCACATCTTGTGTTCACTGATCGGTTTTAATGGGTCGGGGCTGATCTGTTACAGAATCACTTATGGCAAGCAAAGTAATCGAAACATTACCCACACATTAAAAAAACAAATTAGGGAATGGATTCTCTTATTATTTCATTTCCAACCCTTCAAAAGCAGCTACCAAACATTCCCTTAGTCTGTTGCAAACTGTGTCTCTAAATCATTTCAGTTATCCGGTTGGTGTATTACTTAACCATGAGAAATCTGGTTTTGTAGGTGAGGTGCAAGGAAATCAGAAAAGTTGAGGCCTTGCAGTCAAAAGGACTGTTTACATGTTACAGATAAATGGACCTTTTTGGGAAGTTCCTCTTGGTAGAAAGGATGGAAAAATCTCATTGGCTTCAGATGCAGATACTCTTTTACCATCTCCATTTTTCAACTTCTCAAGTCTTAAACAAAACTTTGCATCATTGGGTCTAACTACAAAGGATTTGGTAGTCTTATTAGGTAAATTTCAATTTCAATAATGCGACATTCATATTATATTTGAAAGTCAACAATGATAAAATTTTCATTACGGTCGTGTAGGTTCGCACACCATTGGACAAGGTCACTGCTTCGTCTTTCAGAGCCGACTATACAACTTCTCGGGACGAGGAGACACAGACCCTTCATTATCTCCTAGTTATGCTGCATTCTTAAAGACTAAATGCACGCCAAATCCAAATGACACCCAATCAGTTGTTCCATTGGATAGGATTACACCAAGAGTTTTTGATGAAAATTACTACGTTATGGTAAGCCAAAATAAAGGGCTATTCCATTCTGATGCAGCCCTTTTGACTAATCGTGCGACTAAGAGCTATATCTACCAACAAATTAAAACTAAGAGATCAACTTTTGCTCAAGATTTTAGTGTGTCTATGTCTAAGATGATCAAACTTGGGGTTCTTACTGGTTATCAAGGTGAAGTTAGGAAGACATGTGGTGCTGTCAATACATAAACTATGATCGTGCTTTCGTCCCTCTCAAATTGTGAACAATGATTTATTACCTAGGCAAACAAACAACATTGTATTAGCAAACTTACAAAGACATAAAGTATATATTTTGTTATTGAATTTTTTTAATCATTGAAATTGAAATTAATAAACTTGAATATATTTCTCCTTATTAGATATTCAAATATATATGTCTAGTAATTGTTCATGCCGCCTTTGTAAAAACTTGAAAAAAATATTTTAAAAAATTAATTAACTGTTAGTTATTGATTGGCAATGGCAGTGACAAGTATATACTAATCGACATTTACTACAACTATAACAACTCTTATAACACAACAACAATTAGCAAAGAATTGGCAAGAACATACAAATCATCTCCAAATAATCTAACCCTAATTCTTATACATCCAAAATAATAAATCTAACTTAGACTCATATAAAAAATCCATGTATTATAGTTAAATTTAAAAAATATAACTTGAATTAAGAAAAAAAGAGTATCTAAAAGAACATGAGTTGAATTTGGGAAGAAATTGCTCACAAGATTGAAGATTACGGGTGGTGGTTGTTGAGTGAGTTTCCTATAACACAACAAAAATTAACAACAAGTTCTTTATAATGATTGAAATTGCTAAAAAATCAAAATCAACCCTCATTGGAAAAAATAAATTGAAGAAGATGATCTTTAGTGCGTGAAGATAAGCGTAGAAAATTTAGGGTTTGAAGAGATTGAGAGAGTGAAAAGTATGGAAGTGGGATAATAAAACGAAAAACCTTTTTGCCAAACCACAATAAGCTTCATCCAAAGCCCGATGAATCTGTTGCGAAACCTTTTTGCGATTTTAAGGAAAAAAGCATTGGAGCAAAGTATTGGTCGATATATTTCGGCTGATTCGGGCAAAACTTCGTGCAAATTTTCCAGTAACTTGAAAATTATTGTTTGTTGTATATTTGAAGCACTTTTCTCTTAAAACAGGAAAAAAGTTATGTTTGTCATGAAACTCTCAGCATTCTGAACAACTTACATCCAAAAATATCAAATTTAAGGGAATGTGTTTTAGTGAGGGCTGAGCAAAAGAATATGACTCTCTACTCTCTAGTGATACATATAGGTAGAGGTTATTCGGATTAGAACATTAGACCAAACCGATTAATAATTATTGTTTAGAGATTTTAAAAATTAAGTTTTGTTTAGATTTGAAACGTTTAAAAACGAATAATTTAGGTTTGGAAATTCAAAAACAAAAAATCGAATTAGGAACCAATATAGTTGTAACTTGTAGAGATAGACCTATTTGGTGAATAAAAATAGGCCCAGAACACCAAAGTCACGCTAAAGTCATAATCCTAGGTTCCTAACCCTAGCGCCGCAAGGCCCCCAACCCTAACGCCGCAACTTATTCCCTTATTCTTCCTTAACCCCAACCCTTCAAGGAGAGAAAGGGAGAACAAAATACAGATCTTGTCCATAACCTTAACGCCGCAAGGCCCGCAACCCCTTTCTTCCTTATTCTTCATTTAATATCTTCATCTTCACCTTTGATCTTTAGTCTTTCTACCCTTTAAGGTCAATCTCTTGATTTTTAATCGTTTTTTTGTTTTTTGATTAACATTAAATTATTTGTTGATTTTTTTTTGTTTTATTCTTTTTTTTTTTATCATGTACTTCCTCAGTTTCTTAATAAAGTTCCTATAAGAATTATCATGGTCAAGGTCATCAGCCCAACATCTCACACAAACTCATAGTCGGGGGGAAAGGTAGCAAATAGATGATACCCTTACCCACTCTCGAGAGAGCAGAAAAAATGCATGCAGTCAAATAAAATCTCCAGGTAGCACATAAAGTTTGTTCACGAAAATTAAGAAAATAAAATTTTTTAAATAGTGGATATGGAGAAAAAGTGGAGACCATAAATATGGAAACCACAACTAATAGAAAATATATTTTTGAAGTTAGTGAGATACATTTGGTAATCATAAGGAATATAAAAATGATAAAATAAAATTAGTGGAATATATGTGGGGACCACAAGCATTATTAAAATATTAAAATAAGGATAAATAATGTTATTTTTATCCAAAATTTATCATATACATAACATAGAAAGATTATTTATAGGAATAATAAATAAAACAACCTAAAATGACCAATGAAAACTTCTTTAAGAAACGAAGGGAGAAGTAATCTTCATTGTTTTATCAGTTTTTTCGATTAAAATACATAATGTCGTTACTTTTTTGTTCTTATTTTCTTTTGTTATTTAAGTTTTATTCTGATTTTTCATCTTTGTTTCGTTTAACCGGGGTAGATTTTATTTGTTTTTAAACATAGATACTTCGAGGATCAAGTAAACATAGATGCTAGATTATGGATTTTTGGGGGTCAGGGTTGGATTAGGTTTAGCTAGATTGGGACTTAGACCCTTTTATTTTTGTGGTTCTAGACATAAATATTCCGCCTATTTTTTAGTTGTTTGTTATAATACAAATACTAGTAGAAAATTAAAACACTAATATTATTATTAATATTAGAAATATTAAGACTAATTCTAATTTTCATTCATATGTGATGATGTGACTTTAGGAGTGAAACTTATTCGGATTAAAACGCAAATCGAAAGAGACCAAACCAACTAAAATAATTAAGTTTGGATTTGGTTTTATGAAAATAAAACCGAAAAACGAATAATAGAATTGAAATAATTGATGTTGTAGAGAATTGTATATTTGAAATAAATAAGCGTTATTTTTTAACAAATACCTAAAGTAAGCTTGATCTAAAACTAATTGCCAAAATAAGCGTCTGTAGCTCTAAAGACGAGGCTTGTATCTGTTCCCTATTAGCAACAACAACAATCAATGGAAAACTAGTCAAAAGGAAAAACACAAAAAAATATATTTATTCCCTTATTCGCTGTTAGTAACAGGTAGGGGTGTTAACTAGCGAGTACCCAGTATTTCAGATACCCGTTTATTCAGTTATCTATTTTAGCGATCCATGTTCAGATCCAATTTATCATGGTTTTCGAATTTCGGGTATCTGGATAAATCAAATTGGAACATCGGATACCCGGTTATATTATTTGTGTTTTTTTAGGATTTCTTGTGATAGAGGTTTCTATTATTCGATAGAATAGTTCAAAATTAAACTCAACCCTTAATATATCACTATTAACTTTTTATGGAAGTGGAATTAAAAAAAAAAAACGAAGAAGAGGGCATATGAATATGTTCAAGAACCTTTTAGGGATTTTAATATATATATTGGTCGAGATTTAGTATTGCAACTGACAGGTAGTTTTGATGCCTGCAGATTCGTTCGAAGCTACTAAATCTCGGCCGAAACTTCTCTCAAATTATTCCAGAAGCTTTTTGGAGTTTCAAGCTGCGGTTGAAGTTAAAGAATTGCGGCTGGGCGAGATTTGGAATGTCTTGCTCGATATTTAAGTCGATCTTGGTCGAAGTTTCACAAATATTTTCCAGCAACTTATTTTGAGCTGTGCGAGTTGGAATGATTTTTAGCGACGCTATCTAAATCTCGGTCGAGACTTTACATAGATAGTGTAACACCCCTAATTTTTATAAGTATAAAATATAAAATAGTATAAAATACTATATTACATAAATAGTATCTCATAGGAGCGGATTGTAAAACTCGGGTATACGCCATACTTAAAAAGTGTAAGGCACCAAAAACAAAATTGAAAACCATTATTATGTAAAGAAAAAAAAAATGCCCTAACACTAATTTATTAAAATGCACTCATGACGTATAATTTACGCCGCTCAACACTCATGCATTAAACACGTCGAATAATATGCCATTACATGTGGAAAATAAAAACAGAAAATATGAGCCACAACTCTGTAAATAGTTACTCTAACGTGTCAACCCATTTATACTTGAAAATGTTTGACTTTAAAATACTAGTTTTTTGGTGTTATTTGAAATCCACAAAATCGTAAATTATTTATAAATTTAATACAAATCAAAATATACTCTTATGGTATAAAATCATTGTCACACTTTTTAAATTTATTCACAATGTACATTTATATGATGTCACAAAATATACTCATACCTGAGACCACCAGAATGCACGCAACAACACTAACCAACTGAGCTCCCTCACTCTTATGATAGAACGTTTCTAAAATGACATGCCAAAAGAAAAGGAGATCGACCGATCGATCTACATAGATAGAGGGTTTCTAAAATCGCATGCCAAAAGAAAAGGAGATCGACCGATCGATCTACATAGGCAGCAGGGAAAAAACGAGAGCTGTACTATTTTTGCTTAGTTTTCTTTCCTCTTTTTCCCACTTTACTCTTATAAACCCTAGTTTAATTTCTTTTGTTTTTCTTATCTTTATTTTAATTTTCTTAGCTAAAACTTTATCTCATTGTTTATTTTTGTTAATTATATTTATTTTTTCTCTTTTGTTGGTAATTATTTGAAGCTTTGAAGTATTTTAATGGAGTTTGGTGATGAGTATTTATGGATTTTTTTTATTTGCTCTTGAATCCTTCCCAAATTTTATTGATAATTTCTAATCTAATTTATTTTTAGTTTTTCATTGTTTATTTATAAATTTTAGTTAGTTCATGGTTTTTCTTAATTGTTCTTGTTACTTCATTTTGTCCTTGTTCATGTTTATCCCATTAATGCTTTGAATGATTGATTATTATGTTGATAATGGATTTGGTGATTATGTTTATTAATAGTGAGTAATTTTTTAGGGTTGGGATTAACTCAATCCTTGTGATAACTTTATGATGATGATCTAGTTGATTTTGAGTTGATTAAAGGCTTAGATTGGAGGTTATTCCATCCATTGGCTAAAGATTATTATGATTGCTTCCAATATACCAACGAGGGTTGGATTTTGAGTAATCTAATCTTTGATCAATGGATGGATTCGGATGTAAGGGATCAATGAGTAAGCTAATTAATATTGGAGTTTATAATAGAGAAAGATTAGACATAACAACTCACATTGTATGAGGATATAAAGAGTAGAAGAACAATAAATGTAGTAAGCGTAATACGTTGTCGACTCGAGGTCGCGAACCAATACTAATTAATTTATTTATACTCCATTGTTGCACGTATCTGTTGAGAATACTTACCCTACTGCAACAGATTTGTTCTTCAAGGCTTCTACTCCAATAGACAGAAGACACAACTAGGTGATCAAAGGTTTATAAGGAAGTCCAGGCTCTGCTCACCTTTGGATTACATCCTACAAGACATGTTTAGTTGCACGTGTTTATTGCAGCTTCCTATCTTAGTGTTTGTATAAGTTTGTTATATGGTCTTTTACACGTGTAAACATTAAATAGGCTAGCATTTGTTTCTGTTATTATCAGTGGCGCATCCAAGTTTCGGAGTCTCAAGGGGCATCAACTGATGGACAAAATTTTGGCAGAGTTTTAATTGTAAAATTAACAACTATTAAAGTTTTAAATACGACGTACCATAAAAACAAATGAAATAAAGTAAATCAACTGACTTAATTAAAAAAATAGGATGAAATAAAAACAGACAAAATTACTAAAATAATGGAGTATTTATTATCAAAAGACTTCAGTATTAGTTTATTACACTTTTATTCTTACCAATAAAAAAGTCTACTTTGAATTTTTTTTTTAAAAATGCCTAGGGGCACGTGACCCCGTGGGCTCTAACACAGTTCCGCCACTGGTTCTTATGTACCAAAATTAGTTACAACTATCTTTATTTAGCATAGATTGTTGTTCTCCCTATATATAGGTCTTGTATTTCCCTCCTTGAATTAATAAATAAAGTTAATACTTTCATATTCATTTTCTATTCTTTCCTTCTGCTCTCACAAAGTATCATAGTTTAACATGGTATCGGAGCTATCTTATTTTTTTTTGTCTTTTTTCAAGAGTCTTTTTCCCTTGCTTCAAAGATCTTTTTTCTGCAGTTCATAATGGTGAATCGGTTCTCCAATAGCAACAATGGTAATGCTCCTATGGATCCAATGATGAGCCTTGCATCAGTGTATTTTCTTAATCCTTCTAACAATAATCAAAAGCTTGTGAGTATTTTATTCACAAGTATTGGGTTTGCAAATTGGAAGAGGATAATGGTGATTGCATTATCAGCGAAAACAAACTTGGGTTTGTGGATGGTTGTTTAACAAGACCCACAAATCACCCCATAAATTCTAAAGCATGGGATAGAGTAGACAATATGATTATGGGTTAGATATAGCCTCTCTTGAGACTCAATTGCCAAAATGATTTGTCTTACAACACCCCTAGGGAAATTTGGATTGAACTTGGTGAAAGGTATGGCAAAATTTCAAATGCCCAAATGTTCTCCCTTCAAGAAGAGATGCATAATTTAATTCAAACCCCAGACATGTCTATTTATAATTTTTTTCACCAAGATCAAAACCTTATGAGATGAATTTGAATGTCTTAATCCTATACCAACATGCTATTGTTTTGTTGCATCTATATGTACATGTGAACTAGCCAAAAAGTGCTTCAAGATGTAACAAAATAGCAAGGTTATTAGTTTTTTGATGAAACTAAACAACAAGTTTAAACAAGTAATTAAGAACACAGTGGTTCTGATGAAAGCATATCCACTTAGGTGAATCCAAAACGAGCCACAATTTACGTTTCCATATGAACAATTTTTAGGGGTATTTTTCTGAAGACTTCCAAATTCTCCCTTCTAGCGGAATCACCATCACAGTGATGTCGTCATGGTATTTCCGGTGATCACCTTGTGGGATATCTGACAAGTCATGAAAATCCATACCTGTACGCACTCAAGATAACAATTTATCAGATATGTCGGTGTAACTAGATCATTTAAGAGAACCTTTTAAGGGCATTTAGAGAGGTCTGAGGAAATTGAGAAATATGAGGATGAGTGGATTCAATCATAATCAACAAATTACTTTTATTTCCTCAAGATCTAAACATCTTAGCAAAATGATATACTGACTTAAATAGATATTCATTTTTTTAAGCACCATTCAAATGAGAGCATAAGGCTTACTAAAGGGATGGTGTGCAAATTTTATTTAACCGCCAGCGCACGGTGTACGTGTTGATGCGGGTCGAACATAAGGAAACTAAGACAAGAAACTTGCTAATTTCTACTAAAAATTTCCTTGAAGAGAAAAAATGTATTAATTGGTTGTTTTCTAACAAACTGAAGATGCTATAAGAAAATGTGGTTGAAACTATATAATGAAATATCTAGGGTGTCGAAAATCCCGTAAAGTTTTGTATGATCAAACTCTCATTAGTGTCTATGAAATGTTGGAATAATTGTGTGATTCAATATGATCTTGTTAATCTCAAACGCTCTCTCTGTTGATTAACTATTAGATTTAGATCTTACTAATTCAATTTTCACACGCTGGTTTTGTTGAACGAATTCATATGAATTTAACTAAAATATACCCTAAAGTAAAGTTGATCCTAATCACACACGCTAGTTCTATTGACTAGTTCAACAAAGCATATCTAATCTAGGGTTATGGGCACAATTTAACCACTTTAATCCTAATTTCATAGACACATTCAATCATCAAATCATACTTGAATTATTGGTTCAAACCCTAACCCTAGAAAATTAATCTACACACTATTCATGGTGGAAACAATGAACACAAACCCTAGAATGAAACTAACCATGATAAAAGATAAGAATAATGAATTTTCAAGGAAAAAAATAATTAAGCTATGAAACAAATAGTTAAAAATCCAACAGATAAAAATAGGAAGAACAATACTACTTTTATTAAATGACAATTTCTAAGAAAATAATTAAAGTATGACAATTAAACTAATACAAATTTGATAAAGAAAGCTTAAACTAATAATGAGAAAGTAAATTAAAGACAAGAAATTAAAAGCTTACAAGAATTAAAATGGTGTTCAAATGGAGAGGAAGATGAAGGAGGAAGAAGGAGAAGAGGTTTTTAGTCTCCCTCCTTGTGCTCCTCAAAAAGTGGCTCCTCCAATCCCCCTTAGTCATCACTTAAAAAAACCCTAGGAATTTCATTAAAAATAAAGATAAAAGAAATAATACAAAATTAAACTAATGAAAAAAACTGGCTACACGGAATCCACGACAAGGAACCTGAGTCGGCTTTTTTGGCTTACAATTTCAGCAAACTTCTAATGATCGTCATTTCTTGCTCGGTTATCAGAATTGGACATATAATATACTGTTGGAAATTTATTCAAGTCTAGCTTCCGATGCCGTAAAGTTTACATTAATACGATCTTGTTATGAAATGTTATGGCAAAAAGAGTAGACATGTATTAAATTTCACCTCAAAACTCTTGCATTATAAACATTCTTCTACTCATTTCCTCATTTTCTTTGTATAACATCTTCAACCGAGCTCAAATCCCTTAAGTAAACTCTTCATCATTAAAACCACAAGAATTATGCTTAAAACAATCAAAACCGATCAAAATTAACATGAATAAACAAAATAGGTAAAGTAGCATAAATCTTCAAAATAAGCACGAAATTACTAACAACAACTATCATTAAGGAGTATAAAATGATATAAATAAGTGCAAATAATTGCACTTATCAAAATCCCCCATGCTTAACCTGTGAACGTAGCCAAGCAAATCAAGGTTGGCAATGAAAAATGAAGGTTAAGACACGATCTCCAAACCTAGTCTACTTCTTATGCCTCCCTTTCTGAAGCTCCTTTAATCCCTTAGTGTGACCAAGTGCTCCAAGAAAATCATACCACTTTCCCTCATACTTGTCACACTACAAACACAATAACAAGAGATGATTGAAAGTGAAGCATAACACCCTAAACATCAAGTTCCTTATAACTCCTAAAGACAATGGAAATGAAAAGATTCTACACTTATTCCTCAAATGTGACCTACCCACATACCTACCTTATGACTCCCGCTTCTTATGTCGCCGGCTCCAAGACCAAATTAGATACAAAAAATTTAGAAACTCTCTTTATCTCTCATTTTTCCTAGCAACTTATTTTTGGGTTTTCGTTTTAGCCACTCATTAATTTTTCCAAGTCTCACTCTCCTTTTGCCTAGACCTCATTCACAGGTTATTGGCAAGCATTCTAAAAAAAAATTCATTTTTTCTTCACTTTTTTCCTTTTTTTATTGAATAGGGGTAACAAAAATATGGAAAAAAACAAAAAAAAAAAAATAATAATAGTAATAAAGTCCTAATCTAAGAAAGCAATAAAACTACACTAGAAAAGCAATAAAAACTACAACCAACAGGTGTAGACTCTCCCCATGCTTATCAAAATCATTGTCCTCAATGTTTAATAACGTAGCAAAGGAACTAAGACAATGAAATAAAAGCGCATATATATATATATATATATATATATATATATATATATATATATATATATATATATATATATATATATATATATATATATATATATATATATATATATATATATATATATATATATATATATATATATATATATATATATATATATATATTACGTACGCGTTTAGCAACGCTTTGAATTTGTTAAAGGAAAAATGAGTCGAAGACGTGCACAGTGTTATTTAAAGGAAAAATGACCAAAAGTATCCAATGCAAACTACAAACGCAAACTTAAAATAGACAAATTAGAGATTTTATGTGAACTTAAAAATCAAAAGATAAGCTCAATTTCAAAAATAAAACTTACTCTTCCACATATGGAGCCAGAATGATCGTGTGTTTAGACGCAAGGGAATTAGTCAAAGAAGTCTCAATGTATTCTCTGACGTCATTTGGATTATTTACACATTTAGTACCCGAAATCGACTTAGGACAAAACCATCCAAATTTTATTGGAGGTTCGCAAGAATTTAGCTCCTCGTAAGCCGCACTAAACTCACAAGTTAGAAAATTTTGTCAGTAATTCGGTTATTAAAACAATTAAACAACAATGCCTAACTTGTAAGATAATGAACATCACCCCATGTAGACATGGATAAGAGCTACCTTCAATATCTCTCCTCTCAAAAATTGCCCAATGTCACTAGGACCAATAATTACAAACGGGCTCTCTAAAAAGCAGAATTTGTCCTTCTGCAGGTTTAGAATGATTGGGTCCGCCTCACTTATGCGAGATGTACAAGTGTGCAGCCATTTGCAATCTTGAGAGAGATCTTTTAGCTTCGCGTCAATCAAAATTGGAGTGCTTGGCATCTACTTTGACCCAGTCGACACCTTTGCTGAGGAACCGATCTCTCTCCAAGATCTCTTTGGACTCTTTTGCTATTTCAATTTATACAATTAAATCAGTGTAAGCATGCAATTAAAAAAATAAAAATAAATAAGATACAAATGATTCTTACCATGTTAGTGAATCGGACCCAAGCATATGGCCATGTGGCGAAATTACCTAGGGCGTTTGATAGTTTCTCAAGGCTCCATTCTGGCATTGGAACCGGGAGTGAGAAATATTCAAACCCCTTTAGAATAGTTTCCACGGTCACACTGATGTGGCCACTTGTAACAGGCATCGAATGCACTGTTTGGCCCTCTTTGGTTGGCTGGGCCACACCATATGCAACCTTAGTTATGTCGCCATCACTAGCAACAACTAACTGAGGCAACAAAAGAGAACAAGGAGTCGCCTTCTGAAAATTGTGTCGTTTAGTATAATAAGAATCATAATAAAGTATTAAAATGCGTTGCAATTTAAATCAATAAGTGATTATATATTCAAAAACTATGTACCTGTAGCGCTGGCTCCAGAGTTGGCTTCGGATTTTGAGCAGTGGTGTTTATGGTCTCCGGTGTGGGGTTTTCCCCTTCAGGGAAAGTAATGGGCAGGGGTGCTACGGGGGTAATGGGCTCGGGTGTTGGCTCGATCGAAGCATTAGGATCCCCATGTTGACTTTCCTGATCCTCGACATATTATGCCAAAAAGCTCATGTGTCTTTTCGGACCTCATCGTACGTTTTTTGGCCCAAGCGATGGTAAAACTTCCTTTTGCTTGCAGAATCAGAAGCTTTACCACGCTTTTCCTAATTAACCAATAGAAATTGAATGTCATGTATTAGTTTAATGACTGAATCAAAAGAAGTAAATTCAAATCAAAAACTATAATATAATATGAAATACTTACAACTTCTATGGGAGTTATTCTTTTGGCAACAAAGGCCTCCCAATCCCTCTTCGATATGTGACCCCATATTTCGTAGGGCATCTTCGAAGGTGCTTGCTCTCCACCTTCGTATCCCGTTTTGACCTTTTTTGTCATACGGGCACGCCTCTTTGTGATCCAGCCAGTTACTAGCTTGGATTTGAAATCTCTGAATCTTTCAGCAACAGCTGAAAGCTTGTCCTCATCGCTCTCGATGTGGAAAAGATTCTATAAAAAAAAGTTATATTTATTACTGTCAATTAAATTAATTTTAAAATGAAACTAAATGAGTAAAAATAGTAAAGTTGTTTACCACAGTATCATTCCATAGAGAGTTCTTCAAACCCTCTGGAACCTTGTTCCATGCGTCCAATATGGAAATCTTGCGGATACATAGGCCCACTTGTTTTCCATATTGCCTACGCCATTTTTCGCAGGGTTGACTAAATGCATTGTATTCCAAATGCATGGGTTCTGTGACTTTGAGGTTTTTCGTAGGATCTCACCCTTTTTCTTTTCTTACTAGGAGTGGGAGCATCCATTGGTGGGGCGTCTTTAGTCTCAAAATCATTGTCAATTGGTGGAGCGTCTTCAGCCATACGCTCATATCTCACAACTTGGTCCTCTTCACTATCGTAACTAAGATGCTCATTATCCGAGGTCTCAATCTCGGGGACAATTTCGTCTCTAAATAGATGCATTGTATATCAGTATCTGAAAGAGTATGAATAGAAATATATTAGAACATAAGCTAAGTAATATTTAGAATATGACTATGATTTACAATTCTAATACGTTCAACACAACAATATATAACAAATAGTGTTCTGTGCAAAGTTTCATGCAAAACAAACCAAATTTGAGCTACTTTATGCGCAAAAGTGCCAAAAAAACTTTTAAAAGCTTTAAATTCATACCTTGTGATGAATCACTTAATTCAAATGTATTCCTTCCGTGTGATCTACACGCATATAACCAACATCTACATCATCTACAACATCTTGATCCACTGATTTTGGATTGATAAAGGGAGGGGAGTCTTCAAAAGCTTCATATTCTTCCTCATCCTCAACATCACCTATACTAAGAATGCTTCTTTTTCCCGGTACAGCAATAGACCATTTTTTATCAGATGGGTCTACAATGTAGTATACTTGCTTGGCTTGTGTGGCTAGTATGAATGGCTCCTCAGTATCACGCAAACGAGCTAAGTCTACAAGAGTGAATCCACAAGGGTCGTCATTTTTTATGCATCGTCGATTATTATCTACCCACTTACATTTGAAAAGACCAATATTGAAAGTAGAGTAGTCAAGCTCCCATATTTCATGTACCCAACCGTAGTATACCAATTTAGCATCAACCGGCGCTTGATCCTTCGCACTCGCGTAAAATGTAGATGACGCCAAACTAGAAACCCAACTATTTTGTAGATAAGATGACTTCTTGTGTTGACCCTCAGTCCAAAATGTGAAGCCATTGACATCGTCACCCTCATATTTGTTGACATCATCACGCGGACCAAAAGCTAACCACTTAACAATTTCGGATACACCCTTGAGTTCTTCGCATATTACTCTATTATGAAACCAATTAATAAACGTCTTGTTATGCAACAGCATGAATGCCCTATCTCCTTTAGAATGCGCGCAATATATCAAAATGCTCACTCAAAAAAGGATGAACTTCCGGAATATGATGCAACACATACAAGTGTGCTTGTAGAAGGCTGTCTCGAGGAGGTGTGACCGATTTGGAGCCAATTGTTCCTTTTCCCTCAAGCCTTCCTTCATGTCTAGAGATGGGAAGTCCAATAGGCTTTGCCATGGCCAAATACTCGGCTATAAAGTTACTAATCTCATCGCTCACAGTGCCTTGAATCATACTCCCCTCGGGTTGTGCTGGATTCCACACCTTCTTTTGTAAAACACCCATGTGTCTTTCAAAAGGATAACACCACCTTAGAAAAACTGGACCCAAAAGCTTGATCTCACGAACGAGATGGACAATAAGATGAACCATTATGTCAAAGAAAGAAGGTGGAAAATACATCTCAAACTTGCATAAATTTAAAATCGCGTCGAGTTGAAGTGCATCAAGTTTAAAGGGATCAAGAACTTTACTACAAATTGTGCTGAAAAACGAACATAGGTCGGTAATAGCATATCTCACATGTTTTGGCAGTATTCCACAGATTGCAATTGGTAACAACACTTGCATCATTACATGTCGTGAGATTTCATGCTTCCAAACTTCAGCTCACCATTTAGGCTCACAAATCTCTTCATATTGGATGAATACCCAGACGGAACCTTAATGCCATACAAACACTCACAAAATGTCCGCTTCTCTGCTTTGGACAATGTGTAGCAAGCTGGAGGCAAATAAACTTTGTCATTACTCATCTTCTTCTTACTGCCACCAACTTCATCAGCTCTATTTCTTTTCTTACTCACCTTAACATGTGCCCACAACTCCAGACGAAGACCCTTACATTCAAACCAATCTCGCACGGCCCTAACATCCTTTGTCTTACCCGGAATGTTCATGAGAGTCCCGAGTATGGCATCGCATACATTTTTCTCTATATGCATAACGTCAAGACAATGCCTAACCTGTAGATCTCTCCAATATGGAAGCTTCCAAAAGATTGATTCTTTTTTCCATAATCGGTCTTCACCCCCTTGCACTTTTCCGTTTTATCAAATACAGTCTCAACTCCCTTAACCTGTTCATAAATGTCATAACCGGTCAACGGTCGACGAGCTACACGGTCCTCAACCTCCCCGTTGAACAACTTCTTCTTCTTACGATATTGGTGGTCTCGTGGGAGGAACTTTCGATGTTGCATGAATACGTGTTTGCACTTAAGAATCCACGTGGATTCCATGTCATCGATACATATTGGGCATGCTTTCATCCCTTTGTTCTTATACCCAGATAAGTTGCCATATGCCGGAAAATCATTAACGTTGCATAAAAGCATTGCACGCAAGGTGAACTCCTCATCAGCATATGCATCAAACACTGAAACGCCTTCATCCCACATCTTTCTCAAATCCTCAACGAGAGGTGCAAGATAAACATCTATGTCATTGCCAGGTTTTTTAGGACTCGAGATAAGAAGCGAAAGCATAATGTACTTACGCTTCATACACAACCAAGGTGGCAAATTATAGATCACTAAAAGTATCGGCCAAGTACTATGTTGAGAACTAAGATTGCCGAATGGGTTCATTCCATCCGTACACAGTTCGAGCCTTAAATTACAAACTTGATCACCAAAAGTCTTATGCAACCTATCAATACTCTTCCACTCCGGAGAATCAGATGGATGTGTGAGCAAGTGACCTTTCTTCACCCAATCTGCATGCCATCTCAAATTTAACGCATCTTTCTTTATAGAAAACAAGCACTTGAATCTAGGTATTATTGGAAGATACCACAATACCTTAGTCGGGGGCCCTTTAGCATCTCTAGCCCCTTTACGCTTGTAGCGCGATAACGCACACCTAGGAAACTCTTCTAAGTTCTCGTTTTCATTCCGATACAACACACAATCATTCGGACAAGCATGAATCTTTTGGTACTCTAAGCCGAAAGGACACATGAGCTTTTTGGCATAATATGTCGACTTTGGAAGTTCATTTCCCTTAAGAAGCATCTCACCTAATGCTTCTAATAACATTGTGAAACTAACGTCACTCCAATTGAACTTTGACTTAATGTTGAAAATTGTCAACATTGTTGTTAGTTTGGTGAACTTTGTACATCCAGGGTACAAAAGCTTTTAAGAAGCCTCTGTCAACAAGTCAAAAACACGAGGACATTTTCCTAACTCATCCTCGACTCCCTTCATCATCTCATCAACACGATCCACATCCTCATCGACGTTCTCTTTATCTGTCTCATACCCATCAACATGATCTACTACATCCTCATTGACATTGGCCACATTATTGACGTCCTCAACAACACTTTTCTCTTTGTAAACTCCCTCCTCACCATGCCAAACCCAAACATGATATTGAGGCCTAAACCCACGTCGAAGTATGTGCTCCCTAAGGATATAAACACTATCTACCTTTGATACATTGCCACAAGTGACACATGGGCAATAAAAACCAACTCCCCCCGTCCTAACTTGATGTTCAACCGCAATACTACAAAATTCTAATACGCCATCAAAAAATTCAGACGATTCAATGCTTCCATACATCCAAGAACGATCTTTTGTCATCCTAATTAGTATGATTAATTAATTCAAAAAAAACTTAATACACAACTTTTAAACATATATACTTATTTATAACAAACATATTTAACCCTAAAAATTATATACTTTGAATAATTAACATTGTATACTTCATACTTCATATACTTCACATTCTAATTTTATATAACCAAACATATTCTAATTCTATATAACCAAACATATTCTAATTATATACTTCATACTTCAATATTAAGCTTAATAAAATTAAATCATTTAACCATAGAAATATAAGTATTCTAATTCTAATAATTAAAGACAAGTATAACAACAAACGCATTTTTAACAAAATATGCAAATAATTAACAAACCACACAAACCACATTCACAAATAATTACTAAAT
>NC_080059.1:15133634-15176134 GCF_026212465.1 Amaranthus tricolor | reverse complement strand
GTCTTGCGAGCTGGTCATTGACGAAGTTAAGGAACATTTTTCTCTGCTCCTTGTTTTTAAAGCAAGTTGTCATTTAGATATGGACTAGCTTCACCCAAGAGCGACATAGCCATAGAGCTATGGGGCACCTCTCAAACTAGACTCCCTGTGAGCACATAGATCTAGGAAACTGATGTTGCTTTTAAACCCTTATTTGGAAACTAATGTGTTTGTTTTTTGGATTGTTACTTCTCATTTAGTTTAATCTGACCCTCTGTTTTTTCCATCTTTTAGTTTGATTATAGATCAGAACCGGTCGGGAACGATGGGTTAGTGGTGTTGAATAGCGTTCCAAGGATGTATATTGAGCTGAGCACGTGAAAATTTGTAGTTTTGTAGTAGGTTTTTGGATAAATGTATATTGGACTAGGTTGTGTTGGTTATATTGGACTTGAAGTGAGTGGTATGATTATGTTGTGTTTTAGTTAGATGTTTGGTTTGAGAATTAGCTGAGTTAGTTACTTTAAAGAGCTGGTGAGCCCTTTGCTCAAGTTTTAGAATTGTGATTTATGTTTCTTGGGAAAGGAACCCCGTAATGACTTGATTACTCAGCCAACGGTAAGTCGGGTTGTTACATATTCCAATGCATATAAAGATATAAATCTTATTAATCTTAAATAGAAAAAATTAATAGTCAAACTTATATCAATAGCATGCATTAATGTATATTAATCTTGTCTTGAAAGCTACAATAAAGTTATAAAAAAGTGTATGTGAGAAGCTAATTTGAGCAGGAAATGTTTTTACCAAAGGCCGACACAGGTCATTAAATGGTCTTTGCTTTAGTATATAGAATGGTTAGTTTAGTATATTTATTCTTTCTTCGGTAAGACCGCTTCTAAAACACTACAACTACATGATGTAGTTAAAGAGTTACCTCTAGAGACCTTCTTCGATTATGAGGCCAGTAAACGTTAACTAGAAATGGTAGTAATCAGGGTTGTTTTGTAGCATGAGGCCTTATTTTTCTTGATGCAAGACTGAATGCACGAAGAGGTAAATGTTATACGACCAAATGATTGAGACTGAATTGTCACAATTTAGTTGTGTCGATAAACGCAATATACCTTATGAATGAGACAAGTTGAAGAATATATAATGTTAGATTATTTGGATGCTGCATAAACCTTAACTGGTAGGAAATTCCTTCCTATATGTTGGTGCCAATTGTTACGTAGTACAGTTTTCCCAGCAACATTTTTCTTAGCTCATATCTTAAAGTCAATTTTCTACTGATATGGCGTTCTGTCATTGGAGGCAAAGTAGGTCATTGAATGCATGGAAGGTCTCGTTGCAAAAAATGAGTAAGCTAATTCCTTTTGTCAGAAAAGTAACTTTCAGTTCGTTCATTATAGTGCGCATGAAAACGTAGCATTATTGATCCATTACATGTATGCATCAAATGCTAGGTGCTTGATGAAATGTTGAAATATTTTCTAAATGTAAACACCTCGATTGGTCCAAGGTATGGCTTGTTGTCGTTGTTATAGAAACTAATCCCTTTAAAATGGTGCTAGCATATTCTCCCTCCAGGAGACCTTTGAGTCTTGTAACGTCTCTTTGGAATAACTCTCCTTATGGAAACAACCTCTTCTAATATAACCTCGTCTTAAAAGTGTTTCAATATGGGAGTCATTCTATTTGGAATGAATTCTTCTAGGAGTTATCCCTCTGGGAAGTATTCTATCAGAGAGTTAACCTTTGGGAGGAATTACTTTCCTCAAACTATTCTTTCTTTGCAATCTCCATTTTAAAGTTTTTTTATGCCAATAATTCCCTGTAAAAAGCATTTTTCATAAGGTAACCTTGTGGCAACTTATCATGTTTGGCAGTAATCTTTTAGGAGAAATTTTCCTCTAAAAAGTACCTTACTTAGATACCTTTTCTAGAAGATTTTCCTCCATAGATGGAATCTCTTTATGAAAATCACTTTTTAGAATAAACCTCACTATGACGTAACCCCCAAAAGCATTTTAGGACGTATTACTAGAGAATAATACTCTCTTGCTTAACCCTCACTAAAAGGAATTCCCCTTAATTTTGATATTTTTAGATGTAAGTTGTTTAAGATATTGATTCATTCCCTTAAACATGACTATAATGATCCTCTACACTAGAAAATTCTACACATGAACTTGTTGTAATATCTGGATTCACGTGAACTTGTTGGCTTCGCTAAGGGTTTATCCCAGCACAAAAACAAGTACAAAACCTCGACCATCCATGCATAGGAAGCCGGCTCCCCCAATCATAGGGTTCTACGCTCTTATTCTTTTCCTCGCAACTTCCAAGTTCATTACTTCTCTTTAGAGGGTTTAGAAAGATATTGGACCAATTTTTGGAAGGAGAAAGGACCTTGTTGGAGGTTAATTCTTGACTTAACATATATTAATATCACATTTGTTTGTAATTTGTTGATTTAATTCAAAAGAATTTAAGAACTAAATAATTGTGTTTCTATTGTAACATTTTTTCAAAATTGTGTCCAACATCTGAGATATATTACTAATATGTGTATTATTTATGTTTTAATTAACAGTGTTTGAAGAGATCCAAATGATTGAAGAACGACAAGTTGAGTTACTACAATCTCAACAAACGAGTGCATCAACTCCAAATAATGTGAGCCTAAACCTAAACAAGTTGTTCAACATCCCATTCATCCACCAAAGCGTGCTAAAACTGGTAGAGGAAGAGGTAGAATTCTTTTAGCTGGAGGTCGAAGGCGAACTAGGATCGTTTGATGTCGAAAGTTCTTAACTTTCTACGCTTCCCTCCCCCCACACTGGTCATGCGATTTATGAGCTTAGTTATGGTCAAATGTGGTTGAAGATCTTCGAATGAACCTACAAAACGAACAAAGGTTACTAACCTGAAGGAGACACCCGGGAAAGCCCCTCCGATGCTTAAGTCAAAACGAGGTTGAATATATCAAATATGACAATGGAATTACTTAGAGAGAATTTGGGAGAAAAACTTACTTCATTAGGAAATTTTGTGAGTATTTATAGTCGTTGGCTCCGTACTGATATCGAAACTGACTGAATATGCTTTCGATCTGATATTGATGAAATAGACTGCTATATAACCAAAAATTGGGCTTTGAATAAAACATGGACTACGCGTTGACTAAATATAAGGCCCAATTAAAATTGGGGCCTTGGACCCAAAATAACTGAAGAATTTAACTCCCAAGATTAAGGTTCAACATGATCCGATTGTTGAGTGAAAATGTTGAGCTTTATTTTTACTCAGCCGCATACATGCTTGAGATTGATTCAGAAATCATTTCTCACGAACTAAGTATGGTTGAGCCCATGAAGCCTATGAAGCACAAAAAGATAAATGTGAAACTACAAAAAGACAAAATTATTGCGGGAAATCTCCTATAATTAAGACTGATATTCCTACGCAACCAAAAAAGCGCAACCTATTTCTTCCTACTTAAAAAACCAACTACACGTTTTAAATCAATCTATATGATGCCCGTTTTAAAGCTTAAAAGAATAAATATTTGAATACTTAAATTGTCAATTCTTATTATTACCCTCAACAAAGGTCTAACCCATAATGCTTTTAATTTATTAATTAATTAATTATATATATATATATATATATATATATATATATATATATATATATATATATATATATATATATATATATATATATATATATATATATATATATATATATATCTGTGTGTGTGTGTGTGTGTGTGTGTGTGTGTGTGTGTGTATTTCTCTGTAATTAAAAATTCAAGATATAAATATAATAATAATTTTAGATATATATTAATTTGTAGTAATTTTTATATTGTTTGTTCTATATGAAGTTTATAAAGTAATGTCGTGTTTTTATAATTATTATAATCATATTATTTTGCAATGATTTTAGTTTGTTACCAAAGGAATTTGAGTTTGTTGAGAAAAATGATGCAAGTAGTTTGCAACTAAATAGTCATTGCAAAAACTAGCAATATCAATTATTAGCTAAATTTTTTCCTAACAATAGAGTCACTGTAAAAAAATATGTTATCATGTAATGCAACAAGTAAATTATTATTGTAAGTGAAAAATAAATTTTTAACAACAATAATTTGTTTTGCCAATAACATAATGTTTTGGCAACGACTTTTCTAGTGATTTCCTATAAGAAGATTTCATCCTGAGGGATGAGCCTTCCAGAGAAGGCATCTAGGTTAGGTATTTTAGAGGGATTGTTCACCTTGAAGATAACTCCCAATTCCCAAAAATAAGTTCTCACAAGATTACCTTATGATAAATGCTTTTTATTAGGTGGAATTGTTCACATTAGAAAAATTTTAATGGAGATTACTACAAAAATAATAGTTTGGGAGGTCAATTCCTCCTAAAGGAAAGCTCCTTGACAAAATAATTCCAATAATAATACCTCCCAAAAGAATCACTTCAAAAGAGAATAACCCCTATTAATTGGAACATTTTAAAGACACGGTTATTTCAAAAGAGCTTGTTTCCAAAAGGAGAGTTGTCCCCAAGACACGTTCCAAGACTCAAAGGTTTCCTGAAGGGAGAATATGCTAGCACCATTGTAGACGGATTAGTTCCCATAACAATGACAACAAGCCAAACCTTAGACCAATCTAGGTATTACATTTAGGAAATATTCTAAAATTTCATCAAGCATCTAACGTATGATGCATGGATGTAATGGAACAATGATGCTACGTTTTGATGCACACTAAAATGAACGGAGCAAAAGCTACTTTTCAAAAAAAAGTAATTAGCTTACTCATTTTGGGCGACAAGAGCTTCCATGTATTCAATGACCTACTTTACCTCTAATAAGGGAAGGTCATATCAGTAGAAAATTGACTTTAAGGTCTAAGCTAAGTAAAATATTGTTGGAAAAATGTACTACGTAACAACTGGCACTAAAATATAGGAAGGAATTTCCTAGCATTTAGGGTTTGTAGAGCTCCCAAATAATCTACCAGTATATATTCTCTTTGACTTGTGCAAAAATACGAAATTAATCCTAGTGCAAAAACAATCTTTGCACTAACTCAATTTATTTTGTCGGGTGCTTGGTAAAAACTAAAATAATAATAATAATAACAATATACTAAAACTAATACTAATTAAAAGAAACATAGTATACTAATAAGACTACTAATACTATGCTAATTATACGATTAAAACTATACTAATAGATGCAAGGTAAAATCACCTAGAATAATCCAATTTTTTTTATTTTCCTATAATAATTCCAACTTATTGATTAACTATGAATATTTTCAACTTTAGGGAGTATTTTCCTAGAGTAAACCCTATAATTAGATGACTTGCAATAACAAGTTTTATATTTTTTTAAAAAAAGATAAATTAAAAAAATGTCAAAATAATGTAAAAAAGTGTTTTTTTCTGATTTTTTTATTTTTCACAATATTTAATGTAAATTTAAAAATTCTTTAATTTTAAATTAATTTTCAGACTTCTTTTTTGGTAAATTACCTACTATAGCAGGTCATTTATTTATTCGAGTTTACTCTAGGCAAAATCCTTCTAAAGTTGGAATTATTCATGGTTAATAAAAAGATGGAATTGTTTTAGAAAAATCATGAAAACATTGAATTATTGTATGTAATTTTCCTAGATCCAATATAATATTTTTAAGTTTAATATTATTAATGTTTTTAATTTCTACTAGTATGTGTATTATAACAACTGACTGAAAAATCACTACAATAATAAAACCATTTTGCGACAAAGCAAAAATTGTGTTTAACGACAAAGCGCTTTGTTGGTAGTTTTTTTTGCTAAAAAAATATTTTGTCACCAAAATTATCGCTAGCCTTAACAAAAGCAAATACATGTTGCCTAATTTGTCGCTAGTCTATTTCGAGGTTTCAAAAAAATAATTGAATATCAATTTTTTATTAATATTAAAAAATAATAGTAATTGTTTTGGTTGTGAAACGAGGAAGTGTAAGACACTCGTAATACTGGAGGTGGAAGCGTTGTCGGGAGCAGTAATTCGCGGAACGAAACAGACCTGAATTCCTGTAACACAACACGTTAGCCTTGCCCGGGGGGTGATCTCTCGGAAAACCCCTCCGACGCTCAAGTTAGAACGGAGATCCAAGATTAATGAATGAATGATGAGATGAAGAATGCAGAAATGTGAGTTTGAGGATGGAAGTTGCTTTGTATTTTTTGTGGACTAGTGAGGAGGGTTGAAAGAATTAGATAAAGGCTTCTTATCTGATGATCCTTCCTTACTGCTGGTTGTCTCTATTTATAATGGTGGAAAGGAATCATGATGGTGAGGAGTAATGGTTAGTTTCATAAGGGAAGTTAGGGTTTTTGGGAAGTTATTAGCCCATGGGCCAAGGAAGGAGGTTGGGCATTACTAGAAAAGCCCCTTGACCGAAAGTCAAGGTCAACTAATGAAGGTCAAAGGATATTTTAGTAATGTGATGTTACTTATTAAATAAATTAATAATAGAATAAATATTACCATAACAATAATAATTATTACTATTATTATTTAACAATAATAAAAAATATTCAATTATTTTTGTAAATAATACTCAAAAACTATACATAAAAAAGGTAAATGACATTCCTAATATCTCGCATAAGGCTAGGTCAGGGTGAAGATTTTCTTTTTCCTGAAAGATGCGGACAAATCATACATGTTCCCACAAGAGGGGAGTAAAGAGAGATGCGCGCAGTCAAGAAACCTCTCAATTGATATCTACGCCCAGTAAGGGTCGAACCTCGAACCTTCTAATCCACATGTAGATGCACATAATAAAAGATTCCAAAAAAAAACACCCACGAAAATGAACAAAATGAGACAAAAGGTTTAGCTATGAAGTTTTTGTCGCTAAACTTGTCGTCTAATTTGTCGCTTATGTCTAAATTTAAAAACCGAATAAAAGTTTAAAATCCGAATTAAAGTTTAGCGTCAAAAGGTTTATCGTCTAATTTATTGCTAAAATTAGACTTAAGCGAAACTCATACCCGAGAGCGCGGCCAAATGAGCCCCCCGGCTCGAGAAAGATAAAGAGACGTATCTACACGGGAAAGAAATTAAATGCCTATGAATAAGATAAATAAGTAGAACCAAGTACAAAATAAAAAGAAAACAATAATACTAATAATAAAAAGAATTAATATACTAAATGCATCGTTCATAAATATCGCTACACAAACGGTTAAATCGAGAAATGTTTCATTAAAAATTAACAAATATTTGTTTGCATAATTTTTAAGGAAGATTCATATAAATTAAAAATATTCAATGACATATGTTTAGCAAGTATATATAGAATATGAAATCATTTTTATTTATTGATAAAAAGTTAATAGTAATGATTGAACAAAGATATTTCGTGTATTCATATAGAAAGTTAATCTAATTCAATACTCCTCTCTTACTTAAAGTTATTCATACAAGGAATGTTCATGTGAATTAAAAGAATCTTTTTAATAATAAGTATACAATTTTATTGAATAATAAATTCAATGGAAAAAGTGAAGACCATAAGCATTAAAAAGTATTATAATAAACTTAGTGAAATAATATAACGACCCCAAATACTATTCAAAAAGTATTTTAATAAAGTTTGTGAAAAACGGGTAGAGGTCATAAGTAATATAAAAATGTTAAAATAAAGTTGGTAGAATACATATGTGACCATTAACATTAAAAAAATATTAAAATGAGGATAAACAAGGTTAATTATGTTCAAAATTTATGACATAAATAGAAAGAGTTTTTGGAGAAACAATAAATAAAATATAACACAAAATTCAAAAAAGAACGATCAACTTGATAAGATGATTCCAAAATATAGTTTTCCTTTTTATTGACTTAGAAAGATTACATGGTATTTCCCACAAATAAGAATGATTCAAGTCATCATTTACATATTCATACAATAATGTCAAACTGGAAAAACAATCAACCATTTAGCTAATAATGTCAAACTTCATTCAATAATCCTTGACCAGCATGCCTTCAATTGAAATCAATTAATTATTGACTTCATTATCCAGTCAGACCAGAGTTCAACTATAAAACCACAAACATTCTACTCACAAATTACAACACTTCCATTACATTACATTTCTATTTACTCAAACAAAAAACAAAAAATTACAAGAACTTTTACAATGACAACTAAGATATTTCAAAAGTTATTCTCATTCTTTTTGTTGCTTGCCATGATATCTGCCATGGCGAACGCTGAAGAATTGTCTTTAGATTATTATAAGTACTCGTGTCCTGGTGTCGAGGACATTGCTAAAAGGATTACTGAGCAATATATTTCTAATGTTCCCGGCTTTGCTCCCGGTTTGCTTAGAATGGTCTTTCATGACTGTTTTGTTAGGGTATATCTATTATTATTCCCTCTACTATAATACTTTCTTTATCATTTACTAACATTATAATTTATTCGATGCTAGTGTATTACTTAAAAGTTTTCCCAAACAACTTTAACTACCTATATTATTTCAAGTTTTCTCGTGTAATTTTCATAATTACAAAACAATATTAAAAACAAAAAAACTGCAAATTTACCGAATAAAATATTATATTCCTATATCATGTTTAGGTTTAAGTATTCAAGACATTTTTGACTTACTCTAAATTTAAAATGTTGTAATTTTATAGGGGTGTGACGCTTCTGTATTAATAGATCCAACAGAGTCCAACAACCAAACGGAGAAGACAGCTCTTCCCAACGTGACACTTAGGGGGTACGAAGTCATTAATGCAATCAAGTCCGCTCTAGAAAAACAATGTCCTGGTGTTGTTTCTTGTGCTGATATATTAGCTTTATCATCTCGAGATGCCATCCGAACGGTAAAAAACATTTCATGCATGATGGTATATGAATATGTCTTCTTAATTAACATGCATTATCGTTATTTAATTACATGTTACAGATAAATGGACCTTTTTGGGAAGTTCCTCTTGGTAGAAAGGATGGAAAAATCTCATTGGCTTCAGATGCAGATACTCTTTTACCATCTCCATTTTTCAACTTCTCAAGTCTTAAAGAAAACTTCGCATCATTGGGCCTAACTACAAAAGATTTGGTAGTCTTATTAGGTAAGTTTCAATTTCACTACAACATTCTTATTATATTTGAAAGTCAGCCACTATAAAATTTTCATTGCGATTTTGTAGGTTCTCACACCATTGGACAAGGTCACTGCTTCGTCTTTCAGAGCCGACTATACAATTTCTCGGGACGAGGTGACACAGATCCTTCATTGTCTCCTAGTTATGCTGCATTCTTAAAGACTAAATGCACGCCAAATCCAAATGACACCCAATCAGTTGTTCCATTGGATAGGATTACACCAAGAGTTTTTGATGAAAATTACTACGTTATGGTAAGCCAAAATAAAGGGCTATTCCATTCTGATGCTGCTCTTTTGACTAATGCTGAGACTAAGAGCTACATCTACCAGCAAATTAAAACTAAGAGATCAACTTTTGCTCAAGATTTTAGTGCATCTATGTCGAAGATGATTAAACTTGGGGTACTTACTGGTAATCAAGGTGAAGTTAGGAAGACATGTGGTGTTGTCAATGCATAAACTATGCTCTGGTTTTCGTCCCTCTCATTTGTGAACAAACAAACAAAATTGTTATTAGCAAACTTACAAAGACACAAAGTTTATATTTTGTTAGTAAATTTTTTTAATTTTATTGAAATAGAAATTAATAAACTTGAATATTTCTCGTAATTAGATAATCAGATATGTTTAATAACTGTTCATATCGCCTTTGTAAAAATCTTAAAAATAATATTTAAAAAAATTAATTAACTATTGTTATTGATTGGCAATGGCAATGAGAAGAATACTAATCGACATTTACTACAACTATAACAACTCATATAACACAACAACAATTAGCAACGAACTGGCAAGAATTAACAAATCATTTCCAAATCCAACCCTAATTCTCATACATCAAAAATAACAAATCTAACTTAGGCTCATAATAAGAATCCATGTATTACAGTAAAGTTTAACAAATGTAACTTGGAATAAGAAAAAAAGGAGTATCAAAAAGAATGTTATTGAATTTGGAAAAAAATTGCTTACAAGATTTTTTTTGAATCATTGAAATTGCTACCAAATCAAAATCAACCCTCATTAGATAAAAAAAAAAAAAAGAAATCAAAGAAGATGGTGTTTGGTGAAGATTTTACTATTCAATTGTAAATAATTATTTAGTAATCTAAGTAACTAATATATACGTATTTGCCACTAAAGAGAGGGAAAGAGGAGGGAAAAAAAGAGTCCTTTTTTGTATTTTTAGTTTTAAAATAAAATTATGGCACTCAATTATAACATGACATGTGACTTTCCAATTAAATGAGATAGAGTAACATGTTACTCTAGGTAGCTATAACCTGGTAGCTTTTTCATTTCAAATAGGAGCAAAAGGTTGGACCTTTGTAGAATAAACGTGAGGTTAGTTCTTTATTTGCAGACGAGCTAAAGGTTGACCTTTTAAAAGCAATTTTCCCTTTTTATTGGTGAATAGAAAATTTTATTACCAAGATCTAATTAAAATACAAACTTCAAGGGGAGTGCCTCGAATCATCTAGGATGGAACCAAGCTCAAACGCTAAAACCGATTCCAAGATTATACAATAAACAAAACCTAAACATGAATTATAAGAGACAAAGACAATATGGCTCAACTTAACTACATAGTTTATCAATCCAGCTTTTATGATCAGCACTACATCTAGCATTGCAATGTTAAGCAAACTTCCTATTTAACGCATGCTGCGATCTTCTGACGAGTAAGTATTATCCCCTTCCATACAGCTTGATTCCTTGCAAACCATATCCAGTAAATGATTGAACAGAAGCAAGCAAACCAGATCTTCCTTCTCACCATTGATCCCCTGATGTTGTGCATTTGTGAGAACACCTCTTGAATATTACTATGAGGAATCTTCAACCCAGCCCACGCCATAAATGATGCATAACATACAACACTGAAGGAGAAATTTTAGAAAAGGTAATCATTAGTATAACACCCCGAGATTTAAATGATGTAATTAATTAATATTATAATAATCGTTAGATATTTTATAATTACATTAAATTATTTTTAGTTAATTTTTAATATATTACTTTCATACACGAATTTAAATGTCTACAAGGTTATATAAAAAAATAGAGTTGCGATTACAAAAATATGGATCGTTTGAATTAAAATTATTACTTTATTTTTTTTGTGAGCACATTAAAGTTGAGTCTTTTAGTTGGGCCTTACAAGGAGGTCAATCAAAAATAAATCAATAAATAAGTATACAAATATATAGATAAGTGAATAAATAAATATATAGAATAAAGTGGTGACTTAGGGTTTGAGGTGAGACACTACCTCATTTTCAAACACAAAAACAAATCAGCTGACCTTATTCTCTTCTCCTTCACGGCTGTATCCTCACCACAACCCAAACCAACAGCTGCTGCTTCCACCATGGCTACCAGCAGCAGCCACGTTGTGGTTGTGCCCACGGCAGCAGCAGGCATCCTGCACCACCACTGGCGCCTTTGGGCTGCGCCTGTATCACCACACCACCATACCAACTCCATCCCTCTTCATTTTTCCGCTTACTTCACCTTAGTAAGCCATAACTCCCCTAAATGATTGATTTCTTGTTGTTTTAATTAGAATCTACAAAGTTTATGAGTTTTGGGTTGATTATGTATTAATTTTATTGAATTTTATTGTGGGTAATAATTAAATATGTTATCTTCGAACAATGAACTAACTAGGGTTTAATTTAGGGATGAAATTTTGATGGTGTGTGGTCTTATGTTATATGTTGATTGTATGATGATTGATGGGAATATTTTCATAAATTGTTTTAAGGCTTAGTTGTTTTAGTTATGATTATGATATATTTAGTTGGTAATGATTTTTATTATAGTTGACTAAAGAAATGGTTTTGGTTGCTAGTTGGAAGTAATAGTTGCTAATTATTGTGAATTACAAGTACTCTTAGTAGGCCGTTATTGAAGTTATAAATGCATAATTTTAGTAAAACCAAGAGCATAATGTCAACTTATCGTTGATGGTTGCTAAAGTTAGTTGTCATGTTGTTTTGATTATATTCTAGCTTTGGAGAATGTAACAAATGATATCGCGATTCGATAACTGTAAGATTTGCCTTATCGTTATATTAGTTTTATATTAAAATTGTAAAGCTTAGTTGTGATTAGTTGTTTTTGGGTAACGCGAACTGATAAACTCAAAACTAGTTGATGAAAAGGAATAATACACATATACTTTTGCTTTTATGTTGATGAAGAGGCTTATGTTGTGTTGAATTAATGATTTTTAACTTGTATTGAATGAGTTGTTTGCGTGCTAGAGTAATAGAAAACTCATGTCGAATGGGTGATAGCGGTTACTTATGTATTTAGTTGATATGACAAAGTAGTTTAAGGGGACTTATTAGTTCTATTCCTAACTATATATGTTCCCATTTCATAAGAGGAAGGTAGAACTTTAATTGGGTGATCTTTGTGACTTTTGATTGTGCAGTAACAGCTTACAGGTACATACACGTAGTAATTAATTATCATATTCATCGTTTTAAGGTATTATCAATAATTCATGATTATATGCATCGTGTTGGAATTATGGAGCGACAGAAAGTAAACTATGCTATCGAATAGTCATAATAGTGATATAGGCAAGTAGAATGAAAATATGAAGAGACTATGAGAATAAATTTCTAAATAGTAGAGAACGCACTATGATTGTTTATGGTATCGAAGTGATCCCCTAGTTATTGAGCCTTGATTAGGATAAGTTGGCGTGACTCAATTGGATTATCTATGGTTGATTTAGTAGTCCCCTAGGTGAGATCCGATGTGATTATCGTACGAGGGGTATGAGCATACTTTTCTAATTGGGCGCCGGGTGGCTGATATTGCCCCTTGATCGAGGTGTTACCATACGGGCCTTGCAAACTTCAATATGGTGGCCTCTTCACTAGATTAGCAACCCAGTGTGTTAGTTTTTCCCGAAGGTAGGACCTAAGAGGGTCAGCTGGAGGGGGTATGAGCTCATACTTTGTCATGGGCGCCGCATGGCCAATAACGCCCTTAGTCGTGTCACTATGCCATGAATAGAGAAAAGATCCACTACTTTTGAATATACTTCAAAGAATTAGAAGTTGAAGAGAAATCATGGGTAAATATAAGTGTTTAGTCAGATGAGTAAATTCATTATTGTTGTGCTATGTCGTCGTCTATTCCCTTGTTCTATGATTTTAATTGTTATAAGTTCATTGATTACTGACGTGTATGTGTTTGTTGTTGTTTATTCATGACTCTCTATGATGTTCCTGCTATGATACATTTGACTATGGTCATTATGTTGAGCAGCAGGAGGATCATAGTTTGACATAACAGGTATATCGCTTCTTTTGCATTGCATTGGGGGAAAGAGTGGAGTACGATTGTAGAAATTGTTATACAAGTTACCTAATGCTTAGTATGTAACACCCCGAGATTTTAATAATGAAATTATTTAATATTCTAATAACTTTTAAAGATTTTACAATTATATTAAATTATTTCTAAATTAGTTTAATAAATTTCTTGCATACATGAATGTAAATGTTAACTTATATATATATTAAAAATATAGTTACGATATCTTAAATAAAGAGGTTCGAATCAAAATGATTATTTATTAAAATGTTTGAGCCCACGAAGGTGAGTTCCTTAGTTGGTCTCGCAAGAAAATAAATCGAAAAAAAAAAAAATAATAATAATAATAATAATAATGAGTATAAAAACCGTGAAACCCTAATGCTCTTGGGAGAGCCGTCACTCCCTTCCCCTTCTCCTCCTTCTTTCTCTTCTTCTTCCTTCCTCCCTCACTCCCGCACCCTTTCTCTTTCCTACACCAGCAGTGGCGGCACACCACCACCAGCCACATTTCCTTGCCGTAGCTGCCAGCAGCCGCCAATAGGTGGCGTTTGCCTCCTCACAGAAGCAGCCACGGCTGCGTTCTTCCCCACCAACAGCAGCTGAGCTGCACAATCAATCGTGTAGCTTTTTTTTTCTTGTGCCGCCAGCAACTGGCTGCTGGGCAGCCGGTTTTGGTCCTGCGCCACTGCCTTCGCGACCTCCTCTCATTTCTTCATCCTTTTGCTAGTTTTATTTTGTGAGCCATCTCCTTACTCTTATTTGATTTCATCTTTGTTCCAATTAAAATTTATAAAGTTTATGAGGAAAGTATTGAAATTTGTATGATTGTTATTGAATCTTGTTATGAGTGAGAATTGGATTGATGATTTGAATGTACTTATGAATTGGGTTTTTGAAATGTGGATGAAAAGTGTTGAATTTTGTGTTATTTTTCATTGAATTCTTTTGTGGTTAAGAGTTTAATTGATGAATTGAACATATTCATGATTTAAGGTTTGAAGTGTGATTAGAAATTATGGGATTTGTGCTGATTGTATATTAGTTTGGTTTAATCCTATCATAGGTAATAGAAATAGTGTTATCTTTGGACATGAAATAATTAGAGTTGATTTAGAAATGAGATTTCTAGTAGTGTGTGTAGTGTATGCTACTTTGGTGGTGTGGTGATTAATAGAATAGCCTTATAAATTATTTTAAGACTTGGTTGATTATCGTTGTGGTAATTAGTAATGATTTTGATTATAGTTGACAATAAAAAAAAATGGTTTTGGTTGTTAATTGAGAGTAGTAGTTGCTAATTGTTAGTGACTTAATTGTTAGAATTACTAATACCACATTGGGTTGTTATTGAAATCATAAACACATAATTGTAATGAGCCATGAACATAGCGTCAACTGTTAAGAATTATTGAAGTTACTTGTACGATGTCTTGATTTTAGCTCAACCTTGGAGAATATAATAAATGATGTTGTTGTGCGATAACCTTAAGATTCGTTCTTGTCGTCATATTAGCACTACACTAACATTGTGAGACTTAAGTCTGAATCGTCGTTTTATTTCAAGATAATGTGAATCGTTGTAACTCAAAGTTAGCTGGTGTAATGAAACACTTGACATAATCCTTTTATTCTTTGTCGATGGAAAACCTTGTGTTATTGTCGAATTGACGATTATGCTTGGTGTTGAACGAGATGCGTACGTGTTAGAAGTAATTGAAATCTTGTCGTGAATGGATGATTGTGGTTACTTTGGCTTTTAGCTGGTATGACAAAGTAGTTAAGGGAACTTATTAGTTCTACTTATAACTTATATAGGTGCCCATTTCGTAAGAAGAAAGTAGAGCCTTAGTTGGGCGATTTTGTGACTTTTGATCGTGCAGTAACGCTTACAGGTACGTACACGCAGTAACGTACTCTCATACGCAATTTCTATTTAAGACATTTTTTGTTCATTGTAATAATATGCACTGCATCAAAACTGAGATACTAGCAAGTACGCCTTATACGAAACGCCGTCGACTAGGAAATTCTTGCGCTTAGAATAGTTATAGAAAATGAAAGTGTTAGTAGGAGGCGGGGACCACCCCTCTTATTCATTTAAGAATTAGATTATGCCTAATTGGAGTTAGAATGATTCCTTTATAGGTGAATTTCATATTTTATTGAGTGGCTCAGTGGGTTTTGGTGCGCTGCTATCCCAGGGCGCTCATTAATAGTTGAGAGTGGAAGTTATTCCCATCTGATAAGGTACTATATTATGATTAGCTGGCGTGACTTAACTGGATTATGTCCGGTTGTTTTATTAGTCCCCTAGGTGAGGTTCGACGGGACCACCGTAAGGGGGGTATGAGCATGCTTGGGTCACTGGGCGCCGGATGGCCGATACCTCCCCTTGACCGAGGTGATACCATGCGGGCCTTGAAAACCCCAATATGGTGGCCTCTTCACTGGTTTAGTACCCCAGTGTGTTAGGTTTTTCCCGAAGGTAGGACCCGAGAGGGTCAGCTGGAGGGGGCATGAGCTCATACTTTGCCAATGGGCGCCGGATGGCCGATAACGCCTTTGGCCGTGTCACTATGCCAGGAAGTAGAGAAAAGATCCACTGATAGAAAACTATTCAGTGATAGAAAATTTATTCATTGATCGAGAGTTATTTATTGATAGTAGGTTCATTCTTTGGTAGAAAGCTTATGCGTTGATAAAACGTTTACTCTTTGATAGAATATTTACTCATTGATAGAACATCTACTTATTGATAGAATAGTTTATGCTAGCAAGAAGTGTGCCTAAGTTAAGTTACCTCAAGGGTATTACGGACTATGATCAAACTTACCTTAAGATAGACAAGCTCTATAAGGTCATGTGTTAGGTATTCTGTTAATGCCTTGGTCGAGTTGATACTATACGTGTTTTGCAGGGGTTATGTTTAAAAAGAGGAGCGTGAAGACCTGCATTCTACCCAAGAACACATGGTTCGGGTTAGAAAGCACGTAGTGAAATTAAGAAGTATAAGTGGCCGATAAACGGTTACTACATGTGCTGGTGTCTTATGAAATCGTCTTATGTTGTTTTATAACATAACGTTATCTAGTAGTTGGCCTTATTATATTTGATGCTAGTTACTGACGTGTACGTGTTTTTGTTTATATTTGTTTGTTGATGACTTTCTATGATTGTCCTGCTATGACACATTGGCCGTTGGTTTAATGTCGAGCATTAGGGGGATCATAGACAAGCGTAGCAGGTACTGGAGCTTCTTTTGCGTTGCATTGCATTTGGGGAGAGTTAAGTCTTTTTAAAACGCAAACGTCGACAATGGAACCACGATCCATGCTTGGCATGTTTATTTGAGAAGCCGGCGATGAATTATTCCGCCGTGACATAGCTTTGATAGGCTGTTGGTGCCTTTACTTTATTAGTTTCTGAATTAGCTTTTGTTTTTCTACAAAGACGCACAGTTTTAAGGCAGATGCGGTCAAAATTTCCACTCACCTTTTTAAAGTTAATAATTAAAGTTTATCTAAATTCTTTTTCCTTTTCTTTTATGTAACACCCGAATTTCCTCCCGTCCTTTACGGTTTTGGTTTCGTTAAGGGGTCGGAAATTCTGGGGTGTCACATAGTAGCTCTTACATTACTTGTAAATTTTTCTTTTGGGGTTGTATAATTCTTTTGTATGGAGCCATGTGACTCCTTGTATGATCCATAGTTCCGCTGCATAGTTTTTAGATGTATGACAGCAATGAATATTCTGTTAGTATCTGTCAAACCGATGCGTTAACACTAGAACCACGATCCTCGTTAGAGTTGATGATTTGAGGAGCTGACGATAATTCATCCCGTCATGACATATTTTTGAAACGCATTAAAGACCTCAGATTAGTTTAGTTATGTTATATCTGTATATCCTTGTCATATCCTCAGTTTTTAGTAGAAATGTTGCCGAAATTTCCACTCACCTCTTTAAAGTTAATGTTTAACGTTTATTTAATTTCGTTTCCTTTTTCTTTTTATGTAACACCTGAATTTCCTCCCGTCCTTCACGATTTTGGTTTTATTTAAGGGGTTAGAAATTCAGGGGTGTTACAGGTGGTTACCAGAGCCAGTGGTTCCTATTTTGACGCTTGTGTTTTAAAGTTCTTTAAGAAATTTTTTGAAGTTAACGTTACGCGTGAGAGTTGGGGTTGATATGGGATAGATATACGAGTAATTTTTTGGATTGTGATTATCATTTCATGTGCATAAGTAGAATAAAGTTTAGTAACTTAATATTAGACACATAAGTGTAAGTTGTTCACACTTATGACTTTCTTACGAACATTGGCTTACTTAATAGGTGCTAGTTACGATCTTTGCAATATTGAGCATTATTTAGTGTTAGTGAATCATTTGGTACAACCTAATAAATTTTGTATAATAATACATAAATGTAATGTTAATTTGAACCTTATTGGTATGAGAAGGTTAATGAGTTACGTCTTGGGTGCTCGAGAATCTATATATGACAATATTCATTTCCTATTCGTGAATTCCGTCTTTCTACTGTTCATTTACGAAATCCTTTGAACCAAGATTATACAGTTCGTGTTTGCAACTGAAAATAAAGATAAGTGTAATATTATATAAGGTTGATCATCATGGAGGTAGGAGTACGCATGTAGTTAAGTTTAGATAGTGAGTTAAGATTTTTGACACCACACTTCCTTGTCATTTTGGCATAGGTGGAAAAATAAACTTATATTCGTGTTGGATATGATGATAACAGGAAATGCCTCCTCTATTTAGCAAGTGTTTAACACAACGCTCTTCTAGTAAGGCACTATTGTGAGCTGGTTATGGAACTGGTTGAGGAAAGGAGGTCAAAGTCTAAGTCGATAGTAGAGATAGCTAACTCTATGAGGAGGAGAATCTCTCAGAACAAACCTCCTACACACTCAGGGGCTGGAAAACCTGCAGCTTTGGAAAGTTGGTTGTGAGAGTTTAACAAATTGTTCAGTGTGATGCAATGCCTTGAGAACTTGAGGGTAGACCGGGCTGCATTCTACCTTCAAGAAGAGGCAGACTATTGGTGGCCAAACGCAAAAGATAACGTGATGAGTGATCCCGATAATCTGCTGAGTTGGAAGGAATTCAAGACGATGATTCGAGAAATGTTTTACCCTCTGCATATCAGGAAGCAAAAGTCCAATGAATTTGCTAGGCTTGAGATAGGCGAAATGTCCATGGATGAATAATACGAAAATTCATGCAATATGACAAATACTGCCCTAATGACGTCCCTACCGAAGAAAAGAAGATCTAAAGATTTGAATTAGGATTGGTGAATGAGGTGCAAGTTCACATGGATAGCGAAAGACACAACATTTTGGACGCTATGTACCAAAGGGTTGCATAAGTTGGGAGCTTGATTAAGATGAATAAAGGAAAAAAGCCTGAGATGAGTAGTGTGGCAGCCACCAGTGGGGAGAAAAGGAAGGAGAGGTTTATTCAGCAAACTTCCATAACAACAAGAGACATCGAAGCTTCAATAACCAACACCTCGAGAATGGGAGATATGGTAAGCCTCAGTTGGGAGGTGCCAATGATCGGAAGGTGATCAAGGATTGTTATGTCAAGGAAAAGGTCTACTTCTACGCCAAGTGACTCAACAATCACCCGGGGAAAGACTGCAATGGAAACTTGGTGGAATTCTACGCCAACTCAACAACATATTGGTCAACAAAACTCTAAGCCGGGAAATTTCGAAAATAATAAGAACGGGAACAACCACAGTGGTAGGAATCAGAACCATCAGAGGAATTGGAATGGAAGCCGCACTCCTCAAAGTAGCTTCAAGTCTGGAGGATTTAATGGGAACAACACCGAGAATGGCAATAGAGGAGTCAGTACAACTGTAGCTCATCCGACTATTGGGAGGTTGAGAGATATCAATAGCAAGGAGGCAGAGTTGGCAAGAGATGTGGTGACAGGTATGTTCTAAGTGAATTTAGTACCTGTTAAAGTATTCTTTGATACTGGAGCATTTGATTCTTTTGTATGCATATTGAAGATTGAGACGTTAGGATTAAAGAGCTTTGAATCCACGTCTAATGTCGTAGAGATTCCATCGGGAGAGTGTACTAGGTATATAGAGGAGTTTCTTTGACTATAGGGGATGTCATTTTTCCTAGTGACTTCTATGAGCTTGATATGTATGACTTAGACATTATTCTCAGGATGGATTGGTTAGGTCATTTTAAGGCAGAGATTGAGTGTGATAAACAAGAAGTAAGGCTTGTGAGGCCTAAGGGAAAAAGGGTAAAGTATAATAAGGGTACTTCGGACTTACGGGCTAAAGTGGTATCTTCCTTGAGGATGAAAGGATTACTGAGACAAGGATTACCATGTTAGTTCTGTAATGTTTGAAGGATAGAGGACGAGGCTGTGACCCCTAAATCTGTTCCTAGCGTAAAAGAGTTTATGGATGTCTTTCCAGATGAAATACTTAGAATGCCACCTACTTGAGACTTCAAATTTACCATAGACTTAATACCGGGGACGAGACCTATATCTAGAGCACCTTATAGGATGGCACCAGCAAAGATGAAAGAATTGAGAAAGCAAGTAGAAGAGTTGTTAGAGAAAGGGTACATAAGTCCCAGTGTTTCGCCCTGGGGGCACCTGTGTTGTTTGTTCACAAAAAGGATGGGAGTATGAGACTATGCATAGATTACCGTGATTTGAACAAGGAAACTGTGACAAACAAATATCCTTTACCGAGGATTGACGACTTGTTTGACCGACTTAAGGGAACTGAAATTTTTTCCAAGATCGACTTGAGGTCTAGCTATCATTAGTTGAGAATTTCTGAGACAAATATATCAAAGACGGCCTTTAGGACTTGCTAGGGGCATTTTGAGTTTACAGTCATGCCATTTGAGTTGACAAATGCACCATTAGTTTTTATGTGTATCATGAATCGGGTATTTAGTGCATGTCTTGATAAGTTCATCGTGGTCTTCACCGATGATATCTTAGTGTATTCTAAGGATGAGGGAGAGCACGAGCAGCATTTGAGGAATGTATTGCAGATACTTCGGGAGAATCAATCGTATGACAAATTTTCTAAGTGTGAGTTTTGGCTTGAGAAAGTAACATTCCTAGGGCATTTTGTATCCAAGGAGGGAGTTGCCGTGGATCTAGCTAAGATTGAGATGGTGAGGGATTGGCTAGTTAATTATTATAGAAGATTTTTGAAGGACTTCTCGAAGATTGCCCGACAGATGACCAATTTGATGAAGAAAGACGAGAAATTTGAGTGGACTGAGGAGTGTGAGGAAGCCTTCCAAATATTGAAGGAGAGATTGACTACTACATCGGTTTTAACCCGTTCAGATAGCACATCTGAATATCTTGTGTATAATGATGCCTCGAAAAATGGGTTAGGGTGTGTGTTGATGCAAGATCGAAAGCTATTGCTTATACATCAAGGCAACTTACACCACATGAAGTTAATTACCCGACTCATAATTTAGAGCTACCAACCATTGTCTTTGTTCTGGAAATTTGGAGACATTACTTGTGCGGAGTGAAGTGCAAGATTTATACTGATCATCACAGCTTACAATACTTGTACACACAACAAATTTTGAACAAGAGCCAGCGAAGCTAGCCAGAGTTGATTAATGACTCTGAGGTGGAGTTTAATTACCATGAGGGTAAGGTGAACGTGGTAGCCGATGCTTTGAGTAGAAAGACCAATCATTTCGTATCTTCCTTGATTGTTCCTAGAGAGTTGAAAAGAGACATAGAAAGATTAAATCTCGAGATTGTGCAACACGGGAAGCTAGATTCCCGGTTAGTAGCCTTATCTATCCGACCTTCAATTTTTGAGGAAATTTTAACAAATTAAGTGAGTGACTCCTTATTAGAGAAAATGAGGGAGCAAGTTAAAAAAGAAAGCTGAAGGATTCATGTTATTTGAGGATGGTAGCGTTCGATACAAGGATCGATGGCGTGTACCTTCTACTTGTACAGAGCTCAAGGATAAAATCTTGACAGAGGCTCATAGTTGAAAGTATTCTGTTCATCCGGGATAGGATAAAATGTATCAAGACTTGAAGCAAGCATTCTGGTGGTCTGAGATGAAAAGAGATATTGCTAAATTTGTTTCCAAGTGTCTGACATGTCAAAAAGTCAAAAGTGAACATAAGAGGCCTGAAGGTTTACTCCAACCATTGGATATTCCTGTTTGGAAGTGGGATGACATCTCCATGAAATTTGTTTTGGGTTTATCGAGGACTAGGTAGCGAAATGATACGTTATGGGTAGTCATGGATAGACTCACCAAGAGTGCTAGGTTCATTCCGATGAACAATCAGTGGGATATAGATCAGTTGGCGTGAGCTTACCTTAAGAATGTTTTGCAATATCATGGTGTCCCTAGATCTATAGTGTCTGATCATGATACTAGATATGTGTCAAAATTTTGGGAAGCATTTCAGGCAGCTTTGGATACTAGATATCTTGTTGTTTTAATTAGAATCTACCAAGTTTATGAGTTTTGGGTTGATTATGTATTAATTTTATTAAATTTTATTGTGGGTAATAATTCAATATGTTATCTTTGAACAATGAATTGATTAGGGTTTAATTTAGGGATGAAATTTTGATGGTGTGTGCTCTTATGTTATATGTTGGTGGTGCGATGGTTGAGGGATGAGAATATTTTCATAAATTGTTTTAAGGCTTAGTCGTGTTAGTTATGATTATGATATATTTTGTTGGTAATGATTTTTATTTTAGTTGACTATAGAAAAAAAATTCGAAAAGAACAACTATGAAATTCAAAAAAAGAAAAAAAGAAAAAAAAAGACAAAACCATCCATGAAATAATACATATTCCAACAATGTAAGTTAAAATTTCGGTAGCCATGAAAGTAAATATGAAATTATATGAAATTTTAAAAGAAAAACCCATGAAAATGAACAAACTCAAACAAAAATAGCCATATAATTGAACATGAAACATCACATAAACAATGAACCACATCAACCATGAAATTTGACAACAAAAAACATAGTTGAAGTATGAGATTATGAGTTAGCTGTGGAAAGGGAAGAAACCACTGGACAATCATTGGAAAGCCGTTGAATTTAATGGTGAAACATAGAGAGAAGGAGGAGAAATTTTAGTAAGTAAAAAGAAGTTGGAGAAAGAGAGAAAAAGGTTTGTAAATTGAAATGAAAAAGGATTTGAAGTCCAAATTTAAAATTCAGATACAAGTTTAGCGACAAAAAATTTATTGCGTAATTTATCGCTAAATAATGCTCGTTTGATTTTGAAAATAGGAAATAATTTATTTATGAGGTTTCTATCGCTAAATTTATCACTAGAACTACAAATATAAATGCGTCTAGGTCTGCATTCCCATCTAGTTGATACTAATCCAAACTCGGCAGTTGGCCCCAATATATCCGTAATCTAGCATCTAGGTTTACAAATTATTATGTACTCCTATTTGCATTGCTTGAATAAACACATTTTTTATTAATATTAAATTGCTATTATACGTTAAGTGTGAACTACTATACAAATGATAAATTATCATTATTACTTCTTTTTCGGCGATACTCACTATACAATAATTTTTAACACTATTTATCATTTTAGCTTATTTTATACATTGCGGCTAATATTTTAGAAAAAAATATAGGCAAGTATGATGTTGTTTAAATGGTCTAATCGCATACTTTAATAATATTTTAAGTTTTTATAATTTTTAAATGTGAATATTTTAATATATAAACGATCAAAATAGCACATTATATTGCATAAAAATCAAATATAGCAAGTACGGTGAAATGGAGGAAGTATGTATAAAGGTGCAAGTTTATACAATTTGTGTATGGCACATATATAATATAGCTATTAATGAATTTTTGTTTTCATAAATTTTAAGCAACATTCATATAAATCAAAATACAATATTCATTGACATATTTTTAGGAAATATGTATAGAGTATAATGATCAAATCATTTTTATTATTGAAAAGAAGATAATAGTAAAGATTGAATTAAGAAATTTTCGTGTAGTCATACAAGAAGTTAAGCTAATTTAATACTTTCTTTGTTGCTTAAAATTGTTCTCGCAAGGAATATTAGCGAAATAGTGGGACAATATATAATTTAATACTTCCTCGTTCCTTAAATTGTTCTCACAAGGAATGAATATATTATTAATAATAAATTTGACAGGGGGAAGTGGTTACTACAAACACTACAAGAAAACTTGTTTTTAGCAACAAGTTTTAGCAACGACTATATTTTTTTCGTTGCGAAAAATACAAGTTGTTGCAAAATCCGTTGTTGTTGCTAAATAATCGTTGCCATAAAAAAAATAAACTTCCCCACCCCTTAAAATAATTTCCCGGTATAATCCAATTTTTTGCAACAAACAATTTAGTTGTTAAATTTAAATAAATAATTCGTAATTGTACATATTGTTGCAAAAAATATTTAAATATACAGATACAATAAAGTCGTTGCAAAAACCTTATACTAATAATTTTTTTTTTCATCTCCCTCTCAAATTAGAACCCCAATCCCTCACAATCTCCATTTCCCTCCCTCGCATTTTCAGAAAACCCTATTCCCTCACAAACCCGATTCCCTCACAAATCCTATTCCTGCACATCGGAGCTTAGCGATTGCCGCCTATACACCGGAGCTTCTGCCGCCTGCACGCCGGAGTTCCAGCCGCCTTTAGTACACCGGTGCTACCGCCTTCTGCACATACGCCTTTCAAATAACCCACGACAGGTTTTTTTTTTTTGCCTTTTTGTTTCTTTGAATTTCATGTTCTTATTTCTTGTTGCTTTCAATTTACGGGTTGATCTTTGAATTTCTTGAGCTTTGTTGTAATTATCAGATTAATGTATGTGTATTTCGTCAGTTTGAAATGTTGGGTTGTGCGAATTTTAACCCTCTTGGCAGTGAAGGAACTAGAATTCGTGTTTTTCTTCGGCTTTGTTCTAATTATTAGATTTATGTATGCGTATTTCATGATTTTGAAATGTTGGGTTGTATTTCATGACATAGATTAACCTTTTTCTTGTTCTTTTTCTTGTTCTTTGAATTTCTAGGTTGTTTTTATCCTTTCAATTTTTGGGTTATAAATTAAACCCACAACTGGTAATCTTTGTGAAATTTATGTGATTGATTTTGTGAAATTTATGCAATTTAGAGCATTTTGAGAGTAATTTGATTGGAAAAACTGTTAGGGTTTATGTTTAGGGTCGTGTTTAACTCAAATGAGATTTTATTTATTTAGGGCCTTTCACGGGCCCCTCGTCATCATTAAGGTCTTCGAAGATAACGTTTTAGTCTTCGAAAACGTTGATGGGAAGATGTTTCCAGTTTTTAATTTATCGTATTGCTGCTCTTCCTAAAATATTGCTGATTTTTACTTTCCAATCTGTTGTTGCAATCAACCAATGCAGGCTAAACGTTTTAGTTCGACACCTGATGTGGATAACAGTCCAAAGTCTTTGTTAGCCTTCAATGGTAATTATAGTGTTCATGGCCTATACGATTTTCTGCTAAATTACAGGTACATGAAATTGAAACTGTTTAGATAGAAGTTGACGTTTCTTCCAGTTTGTCACTTTAGTTAGCTTGCTTTTACAGATCATTGTTGACTAATTTATCTTTTTTATCAATGTTGCAAAATTTGTTGTAGCACCAAGGAAAGTCCTCTCTTCTAGTATTCAGGTTATATATGTGACACTGTTTTTCATTCAAATTAGTTTAATATTTTTGCTGAAATTGACAGTTTTTCTAAATGCAATACTGGAACTAGTTTCTTCTCTTCATTTTAACAATAAGGTTTGTCACAGCAAGTGAGTAGTCAGTTTATGTTCCAAAAATGTTTGCTAAATTCGTAGCATCCGTACAAGTGAAGGAAATGGAAACAAATGTCATTAATGTGAAGTTATAATTATTCCTTTTAGGAGCTATTTGGTATGAGAAGTGTAAATGAAATGTAAAGAGAATCCTTATAGAGGGGTAATGGCATTGTTAAGTAGTATTGTTATTAATTGTTTGGTATAAAGAGGGGTAAGGGTGTGGTAATGGTGATATAGGAGATGAGGATGAGTTCACTTGTTTATTTATTACCTCCCATGTCATTGTTGTAACAATGTAAAAGAATATGTGATGAATTGGGTCAAAGTGTCCAAGGGCATTATCCATATTTCACTATTAATTAGTCTTTGTATGTTAGTTAGAATATTGTTATTTTTAGTTATTTTATAGGGCTTAAGCTACATATAGAGCCAGCCTTGTAATGTTTAGTTAGTTTTTTGGATAATAAGAACAAGGCACAATCCTTGAGAGTCAAGAGCAGACTCGAATTGCTCACATCTTGTGTTCACTGATCGGTTTTAATGGGTCGGGGCTGATCTGTTACAGAATCACTTATGGCAAGCAAAGTAATCGAAACATTACCCACACATTAAAAAAACAAATTAGGGAATGGATTCTCTTATTATTTCATTTCCAACCCTTCAAAAGCAGCTACCAAACATTCCCTTAGTCTGTTGCAAACTGTGTCTCTAAATCATTTCAGTTATCCGGTTGGTGTATTACTTAACCATGAGAAATCTGGTTTTGTAGGTGAGGTGCAAGGAAATCAGAAAAGTTGAGGCCTTGCAGTCAAAAGGACTGTTTACATGTTACAGATAAATGGACCTTTTTGGGAAGTTCCTCTTGGTAGAAAGGATGGAAAAATCTCATTGGCTTCAGATGCAGATACTCTTTTACCATCTCCATTTTTCAACTTCTCAAGTCTTAAACAAAACTTTGCATCATTGGGTCTAACTACAAAGGATTTGGTAGTCTTATTAGGTAAATTTCAATTTCAATAATGCGACATTCATATTATATTTGAAAGTCAACAATGATAAAATTTTCATTACGGTCGTGTAGGTTCGCACACCATTGGACAAGGTCACTGCTTCGTCTTTCAGAGCCGACTATACAACTTCTCGGGACGAGGAGACACAGACCCTTCATTATCTCCTAGTTATGCTGCATTCTTAAAGACTAAATGCACGCCAAATCCAAATGACACCCAATCAGTTGTTCCATTGGATAGGATTACACCAAGAGTTTTTGATGAAAATTACTACGTTATGGTAAGCCAAAATAAAGGGCTATTCCATTCTGATGCAGCCCTTTTGACTAATCGTGCGACTAAGAGCTATATCTACCAACAAATTAAAACTAAGAGATCAACTTTTGCTCAAGATTTTAGTGTGTCTATGTCTAAGATGATTAAACTTGGGGTTCTTACTGGTTATCAAGGTGAAGTTAGGAAGACATGTGGTGCTGTCAATACATAAACTATTATCGTGCTTTCGTCCCTCTCAAATTGTGAACAATGATTTATTACCTAGGCAAACAAACAACATTGTATTAGCAAACTTACAAAGACATAAAGTATATATTTTGTTATTGAATTTTTTTAATCATTGAAATTGAAATTAATAAACTTGAATATATTTCTCCTTATTAGATATTCAAATATATATGTCTAGTAATTGTTCATGCCGCCTTTGTAAAAACTTGAAAAAAATATTTTAAAAAATTAATTAACTGTTAGTTATTGATTGGCAATGGCAGTGACAAGTATATACTAATCGACATTTACTACAACTATAACAACTCTTATAACACAACAACAATTAGCAAAGAATTGGCAAGAACATACAAATCATCTCCAAATAATCTAACCCTAATTCTTATACATCCAAAATAATAAATCTAACTTAGACTCATATAAAAAATCCATGTATTATAGTTAAATTTAAAAAATATAACTTGAATTAAGAAAAAAAGAGTATCTAAAAGAACATGAGTTGAATTTGGGAAGAAATTGCTCACAAGATTGAAGATTACGGGTGGTGGTTGTTGAGTGAGTTTCCTATAACACAACAAAAATTAACAACAAGTTCTTTATAATGATTGAAATTGCTAAAAAATCAAAATCAACCCTCATTGGAAAAAATAAATTGAAGAAGATGATGTTTAGTGCGTGAAGATAAGCGTAGAAAATTTAGGGTTTGAAGAGATTGAGAGAGTGAAAAGTATGGAAGTGGGATAATAAAACGAAAAACCTTTTTGCGAAACCACAATAAGCTTCATCCAAAGCCCGATGAATCTGTTGCGAAACCTTTTTGCGATTTTAAGGAAAAAAGCATTGGAGCAAAGTATTGGTCGATATATTTCGGTTGATTCGGGCAAAACTTCGTGCAAATTTTCCAGTAACTTGAAAATTATTGTTTGTTGTATATTTGAAGCACTTTTCTCTTAAAACAGGAAAAAAGTTATGTTTGTCATGAAACTCTCAGCATTCTGAACAACTTACATCCAAAAATATCAAATTTAAGGGAATGTGTTTTAGTGAGGGCTGAGCAAAAGAATATGACTCTCTACTCTCTAGTGATACATATAGGTAGAGGTTATTCGGATTAGAACATTAGACCAAACCGATTAATAATTATTGTTTAGAGATTTTAAAAATTAAGTTTTGTTTAGATTTGAAACGTTTAAAAACGAATAATTTAGGTTTGGAAATTCAAAAACAAAAAATCGAATTAGGAACCAATATAGTTGTAACTTGTAGAGATAGACCTATTTGGTGAATAAAAATAGGCCCAGAACACCAAAGTCACGCTAAAGTCATAATCCTAGGTTCCTAACCCTAGCGCCGCAAGGCCCCCAACCCTAACGCCGCAACTTATTCCCTTATTCTTCCTTAACCCCAACCCTTCAAGGAGAGAAAGGGAGAACAAAATACAGATCTTGTCCATAACCTTAACGCCGCAAGGCCCGCAACCCCTTTCTTCCTTATTCTTCATTTAATATCTTCATCTTCACCTTTGATCTTTAGTCTTTCTACCCTTTAAGGTCAATCTCTTGATTTTTAATCGTTTTTTTGTTTTTTGATTAACATTAAATTATTTGTTGATTTTTTTTTGTTTTATTCTTTTTTTTTTTATCATGTATTTCCTCAGTTTCTTAATAAAGTTCCTATAAGAATTATCATGGTCAAGGTCATCAGCCCAACATCTCACACAAACTCATAGTCCGGGGGAAAGGTAGCAAATAGATGATACCCTTACCCACTCTCGAGAGAGCAGAAAAAATGCATGCAGTCAAATAAAATCTCCAGGTAGCACATAAAGTTTGTTCACGAAAATTAAGAAAATAAAATTTTTTAAATAGTGGATATGGAGAAAAAGTGGAGACCATAAATATGGAAACCACAACTAATAGAAAATATATTTTTGAAGTTAGTGAGATACATTTGGTAATCATAAGGAATATAAAAATGATAAAATAAAATTAGTGGAATATATGTGGGGACCACAAGCATTATTAAAATATTAAAATAAGGATAAATAATGTTATTTTTATCCAAAATTTATCATATACATAACATAGAAAGATTATTTATAGGAATAATAAATAAAACAACCTAAAATGACCAATGAAAACTTCTTTAAGAAACGAAGGGAGAAGTAATCTTCATTGTTTTATCAGTTTTTTCGATTAAAATACATAATGTCGTTACTTTTTTGTTCTTATTTTCTTTTGTTATTTAAGTTTTATTCTGATTTTTCATCTTTGTTTCGTTTAACCGGGGTAGATTTTATTTGTTTTTAAACATAGATACTTCGAGGATCAAGTAAACATAGATGCTAGATTATGGATTTTTGGGGGTCAGGGTTGGATTAGGTTCAGCTAGATTGGGACTTAGACCCTTTTATTTTTGTGGTTCTAGACATAAATATTCCGCCTATTTTTTAGTTGTTTGTTATAATACAAATACTAGTAGAAAATTAAAACACTAATATTATTATTAATATTAGAAATATTAAGACTAATTCTAATTTTCATTCATATGTGATGATGTGACTTTAGGAGTGAAACTTATTCGGATTAAAACGCAAATCGAAAGAGACCAAACCAACTAAAATAATTAAGTTTGGATTTGGTTTTATGAAAATAAAACCGAAAAACGAATAATAGAATTGAAATAATTGATGTTGTAGAGAATTGTATATTTGAAATAAATAAGCGTTATTTTTTAACAAATACCTAAAGTAAGCTTGATCTAAAACTAATTGCCAAAATAAGCGTCTGTAGCTCTAAAGACGAGGCTTGTATCTGTTCCCTATTAGCAACAACAACAATCAATGGAAAACTAGTCAAAAGGAAAAACACAAAAAAATATATTTATTCCCTTATTCGCTGTTAGTAACAGGTAGGGGTGTTAACTAGCGAGTACCCAGTATTTCAGATACCCGTTTATTCAGTTATCTATTTTAGCGATCCATGTTCAGATCCAATTTATCATGGTTTTCGAATTTCGGGTATCTGGATAAATCAAATTGGAACATCGGATACCCGGTTATATTATTTGTGTTTTTTTAGGATTTCTTGTGATAGAGGTTTCTATTATTCGATAGAATAGTTCAAAATTAAACTCAACCCTTAATATATCACTATTAACTTTTTATGGAAGTGGAATTAAAAAAAAAAACGAAGAAGAGGGCATATGAATATGTTCAAGAACCTTTTAGGGATTTTAATATATATATTGGTCGAGATTTAGTATTGCAACTGACAGGTAGTTTTGATGCCTGCAGATTCGTTCGAAGCTACTAAATCTCGGCCGAAACTTCTCTCAAATTATTCCAGAAGCTTTTTGGAGTTTCAAGCTGCGGTTGAAGTTAAAGAATTGCGGCTGGGCGAGATTTGGAATGTCTTGCTCGATATTTAAGTCGATCTTGGTCGAAGTTTCACAAATATTTTCCAGCAACTTATTTTGAGCTGTGCGAGTTGGAATGATTTTTAGCGACGCTATCTAAATCTCGGTCGAGACTTTACATAGATAGTGTAACACCCCTAATTTTTATAAGTATAAAATATAAAATAGTATAAAATACTATATTACATAAATAGTATCTCATAGGAGCGGATTGTAAAACTCGGGTATACGCCATACTTAAAAAGTGTAAGGCACCAAAAACAAAATTGAAAACCATTATTATGTAAAGAAAAAAAAAATGCCCTAACACTAATTTATTAAAATGCACTCATGACGTATAATTTACGCCGCTCAACACTCATGCATTAAACACGTCGAATAATATGCCATTACATGTGGAAAATAAAAACAGAAAATATGAGCCACAACTCTGTAAATAGTTACTCTAACGTGTCAACCCATTTATACTTGAAAATGTTTGACTTTAAAATACTAGTTTTTTGGTGTTATTTGAAATCCACAAAATCGTAAATTATTTATAAATTTAATACAAATCAAAATATACTCTTATGGTATAAAATCATTGTCACACTTTTTAAATTTATTCACAATGTACATTTATATGATGTCACAAAATATACTCATACCTGAGACCACCAGAATGCACGCAACAACACTAACCAACTGAGCTCCCTCACTCTTATGATAGAACGTTTCTAAAATGACATGCCAAAAGAAAAGGAGATCGACCGATCGATCTACATAGATAGAGGGTTTCTAAAATCGCATGCCAAAAGAAAAGGAGATCGACCGATCGATCTACATAGGCAGCAGGGAAAAAACGAGAGCTGTACTATTTTTGCTTAGTTTTCTTTCCTCTTTTTCCCACTTTACTCTTATAAACCCTAGTTTAATTTCTTTTGTTTTTCTTATCTTTATTTTAATTTTCTTAGCTAAAACTTTATCTCATTGTTTATTTTTGTTAATTATATTTATTTTTTCTCTTTTGTTGGTAATTATTTGAAGCTTTGAAGTATTTTAATGGAGTTTGGTGATGAGTATTTATGGATTTTTTTTATTTGCTCTTGAATCCTTCCCAAATTTTATTGATAATTTCTAATCTAATTTATTTTTAGTTTTTCATTGTTTATTTATAAATTTTAGTTAGTTCATGGTTTTTCTTAATTGTTCTTGTTACTTCATTTTGTCCTTGTTCATGTTTATCCCATTAATGCTTTGAATGATTGATTATTATGTTGATAATGGATTTGGTGATTATGTTTATTAATAGTGAGTAATTTTTTAGGGTTGGGATTAACTCAATCCTTGTGATAACTTTATGATGATGATCTAGTTGATTTTGAGTTGATTAAAGGCTTAGATTGGAGGTTATTCCATCCATTGGCTAAAGATTATTATGATTGCTTCCAATATACCAACGAGGGTTGGATTTTGAGTAATCTAATCTTTGATCAATGGATGGATTCGGATGTAAGGGATCAATGAGTAAGCTAATTAATATTGGAGTTTATAATAGAGAAAGATTAGACATAACAACTCACATTGTATGAGGATATAAAGAGTAGAAGAACAATAAATGTAGTAAGCGTAATACGTTGTCGACTCGAGGTCGCGAACCAATACTAATTAATTTATTTATACTCCATTGTTGCACGTATCTGTTGAGAATACTTACCCTACTGCAACAGATTTGTTCTTCAAGGCTTCTACTCCAATAGACAGAAGACACAACTAGGTGATCAAAGGTTTATAAGGAAGTCCAGGCTCTGCTCACCTTTGGATTACATCCTACAAGACATGTTTAGTTGCACGTGTTTATTGCAGCTTCCTATCTTAGTGTTTGTATAAGTTTGTTATATGGTCTTTTACACGTGTAAACATTAAATAGGCTAGCATTTGTTTCTGTTATTATCAGTGGCGCATCCAAGTTTCGGAGTCTCAAGGGGCATCAACTGATGGACAAAATTTTGGCAGAGTTTTAATTGTAAAATTAACAACTATTAAAGTTTTAAATACGACGTACCATAAAAACAAATGAAATAAAGTAAATCAACTGACTTAATTAAAAAAATAGGATGAAATAAAAACAGACAAAATTACTAAAATAATGGAGTATTTATTATCAAAAGACTTCAGTATTAGTTTATTACACTTTTATTCTTACCAATAAAAAAGTCTACTTTGAATTTTTTTTTTAAAAATGCCTAGGGGCACGTGACCCCGTGGGCTCTAACACAGTTCCGCCACTGGTTCTTATGTACCAAAATTAGTTACAACTATCTTTATTTAGCATAGATTGTTGTTCTCCCTATATATAGGTCTTGTATTTCCCTCCTTGAATTAATAAATAAAGTTAATACTTTCATATTCATTTTCTATTCTTTCCTTCTGCTCTCACAAAGTATCATAGTTTAACATGGTATCGGAGCTATCTTATTTTTTTTTGTCTTTTTTCAAGAGTCTTTTTCCCTTGCTTCAAAGATCTTTTTTCTGCAGTTCATAATGGTGAATCGGTTCTCCAATAGCAACAATGGTAATGCTCCTATGGATCCAATGATGAGCCTTGCATCAGTGTATTTTCTTAATCCTTCTAACAATAATCAAAAGCTTGTGAGTATTTTATTCACAAGTATTGGGTTTGCAAATTGGAAGAGGATAATGGTGATTGCATTATCAGCGAAAACAAACTTGGGTTTGTGGATGGTTGTTTAACAAGACCCACAAATCACCCCATAAATTCTAAAGCATGGGATAGAGTAGACAATATGATTATGGGTTAGATATAGCCTCTCTTGAGACTCAATTGCCAAAATGATTTGTCTTACAACACCCCTAGGGAAATTTGGATTGAACTTGGTGAAAGGTATGGCCAAATTTCAAATGCCCAAATGTTCTCCCTTCAAGAAGAGATGCATAATTTAATTCAAACCCCAGACATGTCTATTTATAATTTTTTTCACCAAGATCAAAACCTTATGAGATGAATTTGAATGTCTTAATCCTATACCAACATGCTATTGTTTTGTTGCATCTATATGTACATGTGAACTAGCCAAAAAGTGCTTCAAGATGTAACAAAATAGCAAGGTTATTAGTTTTTTGATGAAACTAAACAACAAGTTTAAACAAGTAATTAAGAACACAGTGGTTCTGATGAAAGCATATCCACTTAGGTGAATCCAAAACGAGCCACAATTTATGTTTCCATATGAACAATTTTTAGGGGTATTTTTCTGAAGACTTCCAAATTCTCCCTTCTAGCGGAATCACCATCACAGTGATGTCGTCATGGTATTTCCGGCGATCACCTTGTGGGATATCTGACAAGTCATGAAAATCCATACCTGTACGCACTCAAGATAACAATTTATCAGATATGTCGGTGTAACTAGATCATTTAAGAGAACCTTTTAAGGGCATTTAGAGAGGTCTGAGGAAATTGAGAAATATGAGGATGAGTGGATTCAATCATAATCAACAAATTACTTTTATTTCCTCAAGATCTAAACATCTTAGCAAAATGATATACTGACTTAAATAGATATTCATTTTTTTAAGCACCATTCAAATGAGAGCATAAGGCTTACTAAAGGGATGGTGTGCAAATTTTATTTAACCGCCAGCGCACGGTGTACGTGTTGATGCGGGTCGAACATAAGGAAACTAAGACAAGAAACTTGCTAATTTCTACTAAAAATTTCCTTAAAGAGAAAAAATGTATTAATTGGTTGTTTTCTAACAAACTGAAGATGCTATAAGAAAATGTGGTTGAAACTATATAATGAAATATCTAGGGTGTCGAAAATCCCGTAAAGTTTTGTATGATCAAACTCTCATTAGTGTCTATGAAATGTTGGAATAATTGTGTGATTCAATATGATCTTGTTAATCTCAAACGCTCTCTCTGTTGATTAACTATTAGATTTAGATCTTACTAATTCAATTTTCACACGCTGGTTTTGTTGAACGAATTCATATGAATTTAACTAAAATATACCCTAAAGTAAAGTTGATCCTAATCACACACGCTAGTTCTATTGACTAGTTCAACAAAGCATATCTAATCTAGGGTTATGGGCACAATTTAACCACTTTAATCCTAATTTCATAGACACATTCAATCATCAAATCATACTTGAATTATTGGTTCAAACCCTAACCCTAGAAAATTAATCTACACACTATTCATGGTGGAAACAATGAACACAAACCCTAGAATGAAACTAACCATGATAAAAGATAAGAATAATGAATTTTCAAGGAAAAAAATAATTAAGCTATGAAACAAATAGTTAAAAATCCAACAGATAAAAATAGGAAGAACAATACTACTTTTATTAAATGACAATTTCTAAGAAAATAATTAAAGTATGACAATTAAACTAATACAAATTTGATAAAGAAAGCTTAAACTAATAATGAGAAAGTAAATTAAAGACAAGAAATTAAAAGCTTACAAGAATTAAAATGGTGTTCAAATGGAGAGGAAGATGAAGGAGGAAGAAGGAGAAGAGGTTTTTAGTCTCCCTCCTTGTGCTCCTCAAAAAGTGGCTCCTCCAATCCCCCTTAGTCATCACTTAAAAAAACCCTAGGAATTTCATTAAAAATAAAGATAAAAGAAATAATACAAAATTAAACTAATGAAAAAAACTGGCTACACGGAATCCACGACAAGGAACCTGAGTCGGCTTTTTTGGCTTACAATTTCAGCAAACTTCTAATGATCGTCATTTCTTGCTCGGTTATCAGAATTGGACATATAATATACTGTTGGAAATTTATTCAAGTCTAGCTTCCGATGCCGTAAAGTTTACATTAATACGATCTTGTTATGAAATGTTATGGCAAAAAGAGTAGACATGTATTAAATTTCACCTCAAAACTCTTGCATTATAAACATTCTTCTACTCATTTCCTCATTTTCTTTGTATAACATCTTCAACCGAGCTCAAATCCCTTAAGTAAACTCTTCATCATTAAAACCACAAGAATTATGCTTAAAACAATCAAAACCGATCAAAATTAACATGAATAAACAAAATAGGTAAAGTAGCATAAATCTTCAAAATAAGCACGAAATTACTAACAACAACTATCATTAAGGAGTATAAAATGATATAAATAAGTGCAAATAATTGCACTTATCAAAATCCCCCATGCTTAACCTGTGAACGTAGCCAAGCAAATCAAGGTTGGCAATGAAAAATGAAGGTTAAGACACGATCTCCAAACCTAGTCTACTTCTTATGCCTCCCTTTCTGAAGCTCCTTTAATCCCTTAGTGTGACCAAGTGCTCCAAGAAAATCATACCACTTTCCCTCATACTTGTCACACTACAAACACAATAACAAGAGATGATTGAAAGTGAAGCATAACACCCTAAACATCAAGTTCCTTATAACTCCTAAAGACAATGGAAATGAAAAGATTCTACACTTATTCCTCAAATGTGACCTACCCACATACCTACCTTATGACTCCCGCTTCTTATGTCGCCGGCTCCAAGACCAAATTAGATACAAAAAATTTAGAAACTCTCTTTATCTCTCATTTTTCCTAGCAACTTATTTTTGGGTTTTCGTTTTAGCCACTCATTAATTTTTCCAAGTCTCACTCTCCTTTTGCCTAGACCTCATTCACAGGTTATTGGCAAGCATTCTAAAAAAAAATTCATTTTTTCTTCACTTTTTTCCTTTTTTTATTGAATAGGGGTAACAAAAATATGGAAAAAAACAAAAAAAAAATAATAATAGTAATAAAGTCCTAATCTAAGAAAGCAATAAAACTACACTAGAAAAGCAATAAAAACTACAACCAACAGGTGTAGACTCTCCCCATGCTTATCAAAATCATTGTCCTCAATGTTTAATAACGTAGCAAAGGAACTAAGACAATGAAATAAAAGCGCATATATATATATATATATATATATATATATATATATATATATATATATATATATATATATATATATATATATATATATATATATATATATATATATATATATATATATATATATATATATATATATATATATATATATATATATATATATATATATATATATATATATATATATATATATATATATATATATATTACGTACGCGTTTAGCAACGCTTTGAATTTGTTAAAGGAAAAATGAGTCGAAGACGTGCACAATGTTATTTAAAGGAAAAATGACCAAAAGTATCCAATGCAAACTACAAACGCAAACTTAAAATAGACAAATTAGAGATTTTATGTGAACTTAAAAATCAAAAGATAAGCTCAATTTCAAAAATAAAACTTACTCTTCCACATATGGAGCCAGAATGATCGTGTGTTTAGACGCAAGGGAATTAGTCAAAGAAGTCTCAATGTATTCTCTGACGTCATTTGGATTATTTACACATTTAGTACCCGAAATCGACTTAGGACAAAACCATCCAAATTTTATTGGAGGTTCGCAAGAATTTAGCTCCTCGTAAGCCGCACTAAACTCACAAATTAGAAAATTTTGTCAGTAATTCGGTTATTAAAACAATTAAACAACAATGCCTAACTTGTAAGATAATGAACATCACCCCATGTAGACATGGATAAGAGCTACCTTCAATATCTCTCCTCTCAAAAATTGCCCAATGTCACTAGGACCAATAATTACAAACGGGCTCTCTAAAAAGCAGAATTTGTCCTTCTGCAGGTTTAGAATGATTGGGTCCGCCTCACTTATGCGAGATGTACAAGTGTGCAGCCATTTGCAATCTTGAGAGAGATCTTTTAGCTTCGCGTCAATCAAAATTGGAGTGCTTGGCATCTACTTTGACCCAGTCGACACCTTTGCTGAGGAACCGATCTCTCTCCAAGATCTCTTTGGACTCTTTTGCTATTTCAATTTATACAATTAAATCAGTGTAAGCATGCAATTAAAAAAATAAAAATAAATAAGATACAAATGATTCTTACCATGTTAGTGAATCGGACCCAAGCATATGGCCATGTGGCGAAATTACCTAGGGCGTTTGATAGTTTCTCAAGGCTCCATTCTGGCATTGGAACCGGGAGTGAGAAATATTCAAACCCCTTTAGAATAGTTTCCACGGTCACACTGATGTGGCCACTTGTAACAGGCATCGAATGCACTGTTTGGCCCTCTTTGGTTGGCTGGGCCACACCATATGCAACCTTAGTTATGTCGCCATCACTAGCAACAACTAACTGAGGCAACAAAAGAGAACAAGGAGTCGCCTTCTGAAAATTGTGTCGTTTAGTATAATAAGAATCATAATAAAGTATTAAAATGCGTTGCAATTTAAATCAATAAGTGATTATATATTCAAAAACTATGTACCTGTAGCGCTGGCTCCAGAGTTGGCTTCGGATTTTGAGCAGTGGTGTTTATGGTCTCCGGTGTGGGGTTTTCCCCTTCAGGGAAAGTAATGGGCAGGGGTGCTACGGGGGTAATGGGCTCGGGTGTTGGCTCGATCGAAGCATTAGGATCCCCATGTTGACTTTCCTGATCCTCGACATATTATGCCAAAAAGCTCATGTGTCTTTTCGGACCTCATCGTACGTTTTTTGGCCCAAGCGATGGTAAAACTTCCTTTTGCTTGCAGAATCAGAAGCTTTACCACGCTTTTCCTAATTAACCAATAGAAATTGAATGTCATGTATTAGTTTAATGACTGAATCAAAAGAAGTAAATTCAAATCAAAAACTATAATATAATATGAAATACTTACAACTTCTATGGGAGTTATTCTTTTGGCAACAAAGGCCTCCCAATCCCTCTTCGATATGTGACCCCATATTTCATAGGGCATCTTCGAAGGTGCTTGCTCTCCACCTTCGTATCCCGTTTTGACCTTTTTTGTCATACGGGCACGCCTCTTTGTGATCCAGCCAGTTACTAGCTTGGATTTGAAATCTCTGAATCTTTCAGCAACAGCTGAAAGCTTGTCCTCATCGCTCTCGATGTGGAAAAGATTCTATAAAAAAAAGTTATATTTATTACTGTCAATTAAATTAATTTTAAAATGAAACTAAATGAGTAAAAATAGTAAAGTTGTTTACCACAGTATCATTCCATAGAGAGTTCTTCAAACCCTCTGGAACCTTGTTCCATGCGTCCAATATGGAAATCTTGCGGATACATAGGCCCACTTGTTTTCCATATTGCCTACGCCATTTTTCGCAGGGTTGACTAAATGCATTGTATTCCAAATGCATGGGTTCTGTGACTTTGAGGTTTTTCGTAGGATCTCACCCTTTTTCTTTTCTTACTAGGAGTGGGAGCATCCATTGGTGGGGCGTCTTTAGTCTCAAAATCATTGTCAATTGGTGGAGCGTCTTCAGCCATACGCTCATATCTCACAACTTGGTCCTCTTCACTATCGTAACTAAGATGCTCATTATCCGAGGTCTCAATCTCGGGGACAATTTCGTCTCTAAATAGATGCATTGTATATCAGTATCTGAAAGAGTATGAATAGAAATATATTAGAACATAAGCTAAGTAATATTTAGAATATGACTATGATTTACAATTCTAATACGTTCAACACAACAATATATAACAAATAGTGTTCTGTGCAAAGTTTCATGCAAAACAAACCAAATTTGAGCTACTTTATGCGCAAAAGTGCCAAAAAAACTTTTAAAAGCTTTAAATTCATACCTTGTGATGAATCACTTAATTCAAATGTATTCCTTCCGTGTGATCTACACGCATATAACCAACTTCTACATCATCTACAACATCTTGATCCACTGATTTTGGATTGATAAAGGGAGGGGAGTCTTCAAAAGCTTCATATTCTTCCTCATCCTCAACATCACCTATACTAAGAATGCTTCTTTTTCCCGGTACAGCAATAGACCATTTTTTATCAGATGGGTCTACAATGTAGTATACTTGCTTGGCTTGTGTGGCTAGTATGAATGGCTCCTCAGTATCACGCAAACGAGCTAAGTCTACAAGAGTGAATCCACAAGGGTCGTCATTTTTTATGCATCGTCGATTATTATCTACCCACTTACATTTGAAAAGACCAATATTGAAAGTAGAGTAGTCAAGCTCCCATATTTCATGTACCCAACCGTAGTATACCAATTTAGCATCAACCGGCGCTTGATCCTTCGCACTCGCGTAAAATGTAGATGACGCCAAACTAGAAACCCAACTATTTTGTAGATAAGATGACTTCTTGTGTTGACCCTCAGTCCAAAATGTGAAGCCATTGACATCGTCACCCTCATATTTGTTGACATCATCACGCGGACCAAAAGCTAACCACTTAACAATTTCGGATACACCCTTGAGTTCTTCGCATATTACTCTATTATGAAACCAATTAATAAACGTCTTGTTATGCAACAGCATGAATGCCCTATCTCCTTTAGAATGCGCGCAATATATCAAAATGCTCACTCAAAAAAGGATGAACTTCCGGAATATGATGCAACACATACAAGTGTGCTTGTAGAAGGCTGTCTCGAGGAGGTGTGACCGATTTGGAGCCAATTGTTCCTTTTCCCTCAAGCCTTCCTTCATGTCTAGAGATGGGAAGTCCAATAGGCTTTGCCATGGCCAAATACTCGGCTATAAAGTTACTAATCTCATCGCTCACAGTGCCTTGAATCATACTCCCCTCGGGTTGTGCTGGATTCCACACCTTCTTTTGTAAAACACCCATGTGTCTTTCAAAAGGATAACACCACCTTAGAAAAACTGGACCCAAAAGCTTGATCTCACGAACGAGATGGACAATAAGATGAACCATTATGTCAAAGAAAGAAGGTGGAAAATACATCTCAAACTTGCATAAATTTAAAATCGCGTCGAGTTGAAGTGCATCAAGTTTAAAGGGATCAAGAACTTTACTACAAATTGTGCTGAAAAACGAACATAGGTCGGTAATAGCATATCTCACATGTTTTGGCAGTATTCCACAGATTGCAATTGGTAACAACACTTGCATCATTACATGTCGTGAGATTTCATGCTTCCAAACTTCAGCTCACCATTTAGGCTCACAAATCTCTTCATATTGGATGAATACCTAGACGGAACCTTAATGCCATACAAACACTCACAAAATGTCCGCTTCTCTGCTTTGGACAATGTGTAGCAAGCTGGAGGCAAATAAACATTGTCATTACTCATCTTCTTCTTACTGCCACCAACTTCATCAGCTCTATTTCTTTTCTTACTCACCTTAACATGTGCCCACAACTCCAGACGAAGACCCTTACATTCAAACCAATCTCGCACGGCCCTAACATCCTTTGTCTTACCCGGAATGTTCATGAGAGTCCCGAGTATGGCATCGCATACATTTTTCTCTATATGCATAACGTCAAGACAATGCCTAACCTGTAGATCACTCCAATATGGAAGCTTCCAAAAGATTGATTCTTTTTTCCATAATCGGTCTTCACCCCCTTGCACTTTTCCGTTTTATCAAATACAGTCTCAACTCCCTTAACCTGTTCATAAATGTCATAACCGGTCAACGGTCGACGAGCTACACGGTCCTCAACCTCCCCGTTGAACAACTTCTTCTTCTTACGATATTGGTGGTCTCGTGGGAGGAACTTTCGATGTTGCATGAATACGTGTTTGCACTTAAGAATCCACGTGGATTCCATGTCATCGATACATATTGGGCATGCTTTCATCCCTTTGTTCTTATACCCAGATAAGTTGCCATATGCCGGAAAATCATTAACGTTGCATAAAAGCATTGCACGCAAGGTGAACTCCTCATCAGCATATGCATCAAACACTGAAACGTCTTCATCCCACATCTTTCTCAAATCCTCAACGAGAGGTGCAAGATAAACATCTATGTCATTGCCAGGTTTTTTAGGACTCGAGATAAGAAGCGAAAGCATAATGTACTTACGCTTCATACACAACCAAGGTGGCAAATTATAGATCACTAAAAGTATCGGCCAAGTACTATGTTGAGAACTAAGATTGCCGAATGGGTTCATTCCATCCGTACACAGTTCGAGCCTTAAATTACAAACTTGATCACCAAAAGTCTTATGCAACCTATCAATACTCTTCCACTCCGGAGAATCAGATGGATGTGTGAGCAAGTGACCTTTCTTCACCCAATCTGCATGCCATCTCAAATTTAACGCATCTTTCTTTATAGAAAACAAGCACTTGAATCTAGGTATTATTGGAAGATACCACAATACCTTAGTCGGGGGCCCTTTAGCATCTCTAGCCCCTTTACGCTTGTAGCGCGATAACGCACACCTAGGAAACTCTTCTAAGTTCTCGTTTTCATTCCGATACAACACACAATCATTCGGACAAGCATGAATCTTTTGGTACTCTAAGCCGAAAGGACACATGAGCTTTTTGGCATAATATGTCGACTTTGGAAGTTCATTTCCCTTAAGAAGCATCTCACCTAATGCTTCTAATAACATTGTGAAACTAACGTCACTCCAATTGAACTTTGACTTAATGTTGAAAATTGTCAACATTGTTGTTAGTTTGGTGAACTTTGTACATCCAGGGTACAAAAGCTTTTAAGAAGCCTCTGTCAACAAGTCAAAAACACGAGGACATTTTCCTAACTCATCCTCGACTCCCTTCATCATCTCATCAACACGATCCACATCCTCATCGACGTTCTCTTTATCTGTCTCATACCCATCAACATGATCTACTACATCCTCATTGACATTGGCCACATTATTGACGTCCTCAACAACACTTTTCTCTTTGTAAACTCCCTCCTCACCATGCCAAACCCAAACATGATATTGAGGCCTAAACCCACGTCGAAGTATGTGCTCCCTAAGGATATAAACACTATCTACCTTTGATACATTGCCACAAGTGACACATGGGCAATAAAAACCAACTCCCCCCGTCCTAACTTGATGTTCAACCGCAATACTACAAAATTCTAATACGCCATCAAAAAATTCAGACGATTCAATGCTTCCATACATCCAAGAACGATCTTTTGTCATCCTAATTAGTATGATTAATTAATTCAAAAAAAACTTAATACACAACTTTTAAACATATATACTTATTTATAACAAACATATTTAACCCTAAAAATTATATACTTTGAATAATTAACATTGTATACTTCATACTTCATATACTTCACATTCTAAT